>NW_025286353.1:0-1127 GCF_018294505.1 Triticum aestivum
TTGCCATCTAGGTAAATGTTTTTCTGCCAGGCAACAGGCCTTGCCGTCCCCCCATCTTGCTCGACCTTTCTCATGCTCCTGGCGGAGGCAGGGAGGAGGTGGGTTCAGCCCCCACGTTCTATCCCCTTGCTGCCGCGACTACGACCAACCCCGGACCTAGGAGATGATCCTTTAGTTCGGAAAGAGGGGAGCACGATAGCTTGGATATAAAACGAGGTTTCACATATCCCAGTTCATAACGGAATGCATGATAGAGGATAAAAAGACTTATCTGGACCTGCAATCCCCGGCAGCCTTGGCTTGCCGTGGACAGACCCTTGTATCTGCAGCCCCCGGCAACCTTGGCTTGCCGGGGTTGGGGCACCGGCTTGCTCCCTTCTTCTGAATAGCTCAGCAGAAATACTTATGTGTCCTGCGAACCAAAAAGGACAAGGAAGAAACAGAGAGATGTACACTCGACCTCTAAGCTAGGGGTTAGCCGCCGTCGAGCACTATCAACCCTAACCGAGGGAGAGACCTGACCTAGCATGCATGCTATAACTTAGGGTGCCAGCGTTTCATTTATTAGTGCTCAGGGTCTGCGCCTGGCTTTGTACAAAGGGTTACATGCCTTGCCAGCAAGGCTTGCACAAAAGGGTGGCTTGTCGGTAGGCCCAGCAGCCACGCCTTAGGGGTAAAACTTGCAAAGATGCTCAATGTTCCAGGAATTGCTCACTGGAATGGCATCTTTGGTATCCAGGCGGCCTGCACTAGGCCTGGTGACTCGTGTTACCCGATAAGGGCCTTCCCACTTCGGCGTCAACTTGTTGGAATTCTTGGCTGACTGAACGTGCCAAAGAACAAGGTCGCCTTCCTCAAAGCTCCGGGCATGAACCTTGCGGCTGTGGTAGCGGCGCAAGGCTTGCTGGTAGCGTGCTACTCTCACAGCCGCCCGGAGACGATCTTCCTCAAGGAGCGTCGCGTCATCTTGCCGCAGTCGCTCTTGCTCAAGCTCATCATAAGCGAGCACTTGAGGTGACCCGTGTATGAGTTCTATGGGGATAACCGCTTCTGCCCTGTAAGCCAGTGCAAAGGGTGTCTGGCCGGTGGCTCGATTCGGTGTCGTCCTGATTGACCAAAGAACCGCC
>NW_025286354.1:0-1127 GCF_018294505.1 Triticum aestivum
AGGATCATGTGATGCATAGCAACGAGAGGAGAGTGTTGTCTACGTACCCAACGCAGACCGACTGCGGAAGCGATGACACGACGTAGAGGAAGTAGTCGTACGTCTTCACGATCCAACCGATCAAGCACCGAAACTACGGCACCTCCGAGTTCGAGCACACGTTCAGCTCGATGACGATCCCCGGACTCCGATCCAGCAAAGTGTCGGGGAAGAGTTTCGTCAGCACGACGGCGTGGTGACGATCTTGATGAACTACAGCAGCAGGGCTTCGCCTAAACTCCGCTACAGTATTATCGAGGAATATGGTGGCAGGGGGCACCGCACACGGCTAAGGAATCGATCACGTGGATCAACTTGTGTCAACTTGTGTGTTTAGAGGTGCCCCTGCCTCCGTATATAAAGGAGCCAAGGGGGGAGGGTGCGCCGGCCAAGAGAGAGAGGCGCAGGAGGAGTCCTACTCCTACCGGGAGTAGGACTCCCCCCCCAATCCTATTCCAACTAGGATTCCCAAGGGGGAAAGAGGGAGAGGGGTGGCCGGCCACTTCTCCTAGTCCTAATAGGACTAGGGGAAGGGGGGAGGCGCGCAGCCCCCTTGGGCTGCCCCTTTCTCCTTTCCACTAAGGCCCATGATGGCCCATATGGCTCCCGGGGGGTTCCGGTAACCTCCCGGTAATCCGGTAAAATCCCGATTTCACCCGGAACACTTCCGATGTCCAAACATAGACTTCCAATATATCAATCTTTATGTCTCGACCATTTCGAGACTCCTCGTCATGTCCGTGATCACATCCAGGACTCCGAACAACCTTCGGTACATCAAAATGCATAAACTCATAATATAACTGTCATCGTAACCTTAAGCGTGCGGACCCTACGGGTTCGAGAACAATGTAGACATGACCGAGACACGTCTCTGGTCAATAACCAATAGCGGGACCTGGATGCCCATATTGGCTCCTACATATTCTACGAAGATCTTTATCGGTCAGACCGCATAACAACATACGTTGTTCCCTTTGTCATCGGTATGTTACTTGCCCGAGATTCGATCGTCGGTATCCAATACCTAGTTCAATCTCGTTACTGGCAAGTCTCTTTACTCGTTCCGTAATACATCATCTCACAAC
>NW_025286355.1:0-1127 GCF_018294505.1 Triticum aestivum
GGATCCAAATGGCAAACCTCTAGTGTAAGCCATGGTAACGAAATCCTTGTTGACAGACTTGTATTTCTTGCATCACTTGTAGCCCTCAAGTCCTCAGATATTAACATCATCCTGGGTATGGACTGGATGACAGCTCATCATGCCAAGATTGATTGTTACACAAGATCTGTTCAGCTTACACACCCATCTGGCAAGATAGTCACCGTCTCCACTAGAGTTGCAAAGCGTAAACTCTATTCTCTTAATGCCAGCCCTCTTCCAGACCTTGAAGATATCCCGGTAGTCCGTGACTTTCCGGACGTCTTTCCGGAGGAACTGCCAGGTGTTCCACCTGACAGAGATGTAGAGTTCGTCATAGATCTTATCCCAGGAACAGCTCCAATCTCCCGGAGACCTTACAAGATGGCACCCTTAGAACTAACCGAGCTTAAGAAACAACTCGATGAGTCCTTGCAAAAGGGTTTCATCCGTCCTAGTTCTTCTCCTTGGGCTTGCCCCGTCCTCTTCGTCAAGAAGAAAGACGGTACGGACCGGATGGTTGTAGATTATCGTCCCGTTAATTTGGTCACGATAAAGAACAAGTATCCGCTTCCCAGGATCAACGATCTGTATGATCAGCTCGCTGGATCCTCAGTCTTCTCCAAGATGGATTTAAGGTTAGGCTACCATCAAATCAAGATTAGAAACGGGGACATTCCCAAGACAGCTTTTGTCACTCGTTATGGTCAGTACGAGTACACCGTCATGTCCTTTGGTCTAACCAATGCCCCAGCTACATTCTCCCGCTTGATGAACTCGATCTTCATGGAGTACTTAGATAAGTTCGTCGTGGTTTACCTCGATGATATTCTTATTTACTCGAAGAACGAGGAAGAGCATGCCGAACATCTTAGACTTGTGTTAGAAAAACTCAGAGAGCACCGCCTTTATGCCAAGTTCTCCAAGTGTGAATTTTGGTTGCCAGAAGTGACCTACCTAGGCCACGTAATCTCTGGTAAGGGCATTGCTGTCAATCCCGAGAGAGTTCAAGCCGTTCTCGATTGGACTCCACCTGAGACCGTGAAACAAGTTAGGAGTTTCCTTGGTCTAGCCAGCTATTGTCGCCGCTTTGTTGAAAACTTCTCCAA
>NW_025286356.1:0-1127 GCF_018294505.1 Triticum aestivum
TGGCTTTTTCTTGGACAATAGGTAAGAAAATAAATCTAATCTAGGAAAACTGGAAATTCTCATCGAGCAACCTGAAAACTGATACCACTTGATAGAGGCGAGGTGTCCCGATCTTTCGATGAGATGATAACTATCGATTTGGTGGAGATGACTTTGACGATCCGACTACAAACGTGCACGACGTTGTGCCTTAGCAATCGCTAAACCAACTCCGAGAGGTTATTGACCACGCCGGAGCACAATCAACCTGACCACGAAGGTCTATTCCTGCAAGCAATCGAAGAACAAGCAAGAATATGGTAAAAGCAATCCGAATATTGCGAGTATATATGAAGTATTGATAAAGGTGGGGATTCGTAAGCGGTCTTGGTCTGGTCGTTGGACACAAACGAAGTACACGAAGTTGCAATGGCTAACTTTTAACTAAACAAATCCCAACGAAAAAGCTACTAGATGGATCTACTTATATAGGAGCAAGGGGTGGCGGCCAAGGAGGTGGGAGGACGTCCCAAGGCAGCCTAAAACTAACCCTAGGTCGTACAAGGCTCATGGGCCCAAGTGGAGGTGATGTAACACCTTTGGACTTGTAGTTTGACTCGGATTCTGCTGTAGCATCAGATTGTTTCGTCCACAACTCAACGCTCCGGACGAATTTGAAGGTGATTCCAATTGGGTTGGAAAGTGCACGAAATCTAGTTTCCAACAAAAAAAGAATCACCCAATTCGGAGTCCGTATGAAAAACTTGTGTGCATTTTGAGTCAGGTATGTCTGTGCAGTCCGAATCTGAATCCAGAACGTGAGAGACTTGGACTCTATCTTCTCTTGGGCCAAAAGTGACGTGAAAGAACTTTTTGGACAGCAAATAAACATCTCTTTCTTCCTTATCTTCATATGTGGATTGTACAAATGTCCCATACACCTGCAATTAGACAAAACACAAAAGTGTGTGAAGTATTTTTGTTCTGGATAACATAAATAGATTATTGAATAGTTTGCACTAGAAATCACCTGACAAATATGCATATATGCAATATTTTTGGTCATATCCAAGGTAGTCATGTCCTCATCATCCTCCCCTTCTTGAAAATAAAGCCGTCCTCGGCGTTGCTTAATCTGAAATGTGGCT
>NW_025286357.1:0-1127 GCF_018294505.1 Triticum aestivum
GGGGGGGGCTAAAACCCTAAACCTGTGGCGGCCTTTAGTCGCGGTTGGCCAGAAGAACCGCGACTAAAGGTCCTCCGCCCCGACGGCCGCGTGGCGCCCACGTGGACGGGCCGTTAGTCGCGGTTCTTAAGTAGCCGCGACTAAAGGTGGGGGGCTTTAGTCGCGCTTATTTGGTCGCGGTTGCGCAACCGCGACTAATGGCAGTTGCGAACCGCGACCAAAGGCCTTTTTTCCACCAGTGTGATTTATCACTATATGGTGCCAAACGTAATTACGACAACCACCAATTTTAGCTCCAAATGCTGAAAATTTGCCGCACCTCTAACTTCTGCCCTAAAACCAAAACGTTCTGGTGGGAACCCCACAGCCATGCTGAACCTTCGTCGTCGCCTGATGCAAGCCGATTCTTGCAGCCGTCACATTAGCGATCGCCCCAAGCCCTGCTGCTTGTTCCATCTGGTTGATAAGATCGTCATGACCCCCACCCCCCTGCAAGCTCGAAAGGCCACCGACGATTCTGACTGATTTCAGGCTTCCCCTGCTCCCCCCTACAGCCCGACATGGTTGCCGCCACAACACTATCGACCGCCGAGGTCGATTAGAGGCAGGGTCAGCTCCAATCAACCGACGTGAACAATGGTGAGCCGTTGGCCTCGTTGGGATCTCATGGTGCTTGGGCGGTGTGCCGCCGTGGGATTGGCCACTCCCACGGCTCCCCTTTGACACATGGTCCCTCCCGGCTCTTATCCCCGTTGACCATTTGGGCCACAACGACATCAGCCAACCAAAATCGAGCTTGGCGTCGACCAGTGTCAGTTCCTCTTCCCAAACTCCCCACCACGGGGTCTCATACTTCTACTGCTTTCCGAATTTCGGGGCTGAAGATCTTGTGGTGCCCCAAACCTTTGTCTCTTCTGCCCTAAAACCATTTGGGGCACCAAATTTTTGTATCATCTATTCAACATGCTCTTACTAAAATAACAAATTGAGGCGTTCTAATCGCAGTTGGCCTACACGTCCAAGTCTTGAACCATCGTGTTAGCGAGGTAGTCATAATCCTCAAGTGTATGGCGTCAATTGTAGCCCGTTCGATAATTAAGAGTGTCTAACCCAACAAGTACCTAAAG
>NW_025286358.1:0-1127 GCF_018294505.1 Triticum aestivum
GCCACGTCGCCGTTCCCCTCTTCGGGCTCCGACCATCGTCGCCGTCGAATTCGTCGTCTCCAGCGCGTCCCCGAGCCCGCTAACCATCCCTGCAGCTCCGCGGTGAGCCCCCGGATCGTTTCCCCCTTCTTCCCTGGTCTCTTTCGACCTCTAGGCCCTAGCCCCACCTTGGCCGAGAGCTCCACGCCGCCGGCGATGTCGCCGTCGTGGCCACGGTCACCGTAGCACCCAACTGAGCACACTATCATGCTCCACACCTCACTAGGTGTACGCAGCACGCACTAACGCCTCCCCAAACCCCCTGCAACACCGATCCCGACCGCACCCGAACTCCGGCGGCCGCAGCCGAGCTCGCCGCCGTCGACTCCGGCCACCCCAGGCCCAGCCACGGCCACCGTTCGACGCGCGGGAGCAAGAGCTTTCCAACGAGCCCAAGCACGGCCTCTCCCGTGCCCTATAGCGCGATTCCGCGTCGCGCCGCCGTCTCGGGCCTCGCCGGCGTCACGTCGCCGGTGGGTTTGACCCACCTTGACCACGGCAGGACACCCCCTGAGTCCCTGACAGGTGGGCCCAGCCCTGTAGCTAATTAGGATTAGCGCTAACCACTGTTAGTTAACCCCCCTGACACTGACAGTGGGCCCCAGCGCCACTAATCCCTAATTAGGATTAATTTAAACCTGTTAAACCCCCCCTGTAACTGACGTGTGGCCCCCACACGTCAGGTTTGACTTCAGCCAGCCGCAGTTGACCACTGACGTCATGCTGACGTCATGCTGGCGCAATAATTATAATTTCTGGATTTAATTTAAATCAGGAAATTCCAGAATATTATTTAAACTTCAAAAATTCATAACTTTTATTCTGTAACTCCAAATTGGACAAATTATATATGAAAAATGATCAGAAAAATCCAATCTATCCATCTGTACTATTTTCATGCATGATCAAACAAGTTAAATTGATGTTTCAAGCAGAACAAGGAAAAGCACTTAAAGAGACCATGTTTGAGTTTGAAATTTGAATCTTTGATTCAAATTTGTTCAAACCCCTCTGGTTTTTAGTTGCATTAGCCCAACACACTCATATTGCCATGTTTCATGCATGCATCATATTGTTGCACATTGTTT
>NW_025286359.1:0-1127 GCF_018294505.1 Triticum aestivum
GTAGCGCGGGGGCCGGCGCTAGTAATAAGGCGCTACAGCTAACGTATAGCAGTAGCGCGGGGCCACCCGCGCTATTACTACGTCCTTTAGTAGTAGCGTGGGTAAAAACCCGTGCTACTACTACCAGCGTTGGTTTTAAAACCCGCGCTACTACTAAGTTTGATAGTAGTTTGATAGCAGTAGCGTTGGTTTTAAAACCTCGCTACTACTAAGTTTGATAGCAGTAGCATTGGTTTTTAGCCCTCGCTACTACTAAGTGGTGCCATAGTAGTAGCGAGGGGGTAAAAAACTGCGCTACTACAAAAGGTCCCATTTTCAAACTCTACCCCCCCCCAAGTGGATCGCCTTTCCACTTTTAAAAAAATAAAAGAAAATGATGAAAATGTCAAAAAAATAAAACAAAATAAGTTTCCCATGTGATATGTGGTCTAGTTGTTGGGAAAATTTGCAAATATGAATTTCGACTTTATTTGCAAAATCTCTCAAGAATTTGTAAAAATGGGCATAACTTTTGCATACTAACTCGGATGAAAAAGTTTTTTATATGAAAAATCATCTACTCGAAAAGTTACACCCAAATTTAACTGGGGGAACCCCGTTAAACATCTTCAAAATCCTCAAAAACCAAACAGAAAAAAAGTTACGGGGCTTTTAAGATCTAGAGTGAAAAAAATCAAAAAAATTTCAAACTCTGTGGTCAAACTGTGGTCAAACAATGGTCAAAGTAATTATTCTAGAATATTAGTGTTACTAAATAATTATTTTAGTTTTTTTGAATTTTGGTCAAATCTGGTCAAACTATGGCCAAACTGTGGTCAAACTATGGTCAAACTAATTATTCAAGAAATATTAGTGTTACTAATTTTTTAGAACAATAGTTTCAAACTCAAATAGTGAAATGTGTGACTTCATGCTCAAGCTAAATTCCTGAGGTTAATAGGATTGACATTTTACTATTGTCAAGAAAACAAGAAGTGCAGACTTGGAAACGAGGGAGAATAGAACCCAGAAGTTAAGCGTGCTCAGGCTGGAGTAGTGAGAGGATGGGTGACCGTCCGGGAAGTTCGATGATTTGGAATGATGAGGGGTGATTAGATATTACATTGAGCAGCGATGAGGGGTGATTA
>NW_025286360.1:0-1127 GCF_018294505.1 Triticum aestivum
TTGAACTAGCTCTATAGCCTAGTACAAATAATTTTACACTACATTTGAACTAGCTCTATAAGCTAGTTCATATAATTTTACACTAGAGTTGAACTAGCTCTATAGCCTAGTACATATAATTTTACCATAGAGTTGAACTAGCTCTATAGCCTACTAAAAATAATTTTACACTAGAGTTGAACTAGCTCTATAAGATAGTTCAAATAATTTTACACTAGAGTTGAACTAGCTCTATAGTCTAGTAAAAATAATTTTACACTAGAGTTGAACTAGCTCTATAAGCTAGTTGAAATAATTTTACATTGGAGTTGAACTAGCTCCATAAGCTAGTTGAAATAATTTTACACTAGAGTTGAACTAGCTATATAAGCTAATTCAAATAATTTTACACTAGAGTTTAACTAGCTCTATAAGCTAGTTCAAATAATTTTACACTAGAGTTGAACTAGCTCTATAGCCTAGTACAAATAATTTTACACTAGAGTTGAATTAGCTCTATAAGCTACTACAAATAATATTACACTAGAGTTGAACTACCTCTATAGCCTAGTTCAAATAATTTTACACTAGAGTTGAACTAGCTCTATAAGCTAGTTCAAACAATTTTACACTAGAGTTGAACTAGCAATATAGTCTAGTTCAAATAATTTTACACTATTGTTGAACTAGCACTATAGCCTACTAAAAATAATTTTACACTAGAGTTGAACTAGCTCTATAAGATAGTTCAAATAATTTTACACTAGAGTTGAACTAGCTCTATAGTCTAGTACAAATAATTTTACACTAGAGTTGAACTAGCTCTATAAGCTAGTTGAAATAATTTTACATTGGAGTTGAACTAGCTCCATAAGCTAGTTGAAATAATTTTACACTAGAGTTGAACTAGCTATATAAGCTAATTCAAATAATTTTACACTAGAGTTTAACTAGCTCTATAAGCTAGTTCAAATAATTTTACGCTAGAGTTGAACTAGCTCTATAGCCTAGTACAAATAATTTTACACTAGAGTTCTACTAGCTCTATAGCTAGTACAAATAATTTTACACTAGAGTTGAACTAGCTCCATAAACTAGTTCAAATAATTTTACACTAGAGTTGAACTAGCTCTATAGCCTAGTATAAA
>NW_025286362.1:0-1127 GCF_018294505.1 Triticum aestivum
CTTCTGAAGATAACATTGAGTCTTCATCAGTGTCAACGATCACATCATCGGTATCGCGTCTATCGAGAGGGAACAAATACCGGCAACACAGAAAGGAACACAATCAATGCAATGCACAATATGATGCATGCTCATGACATGGCAATATGAATGTGTTTTGGGCTAATGCAACTAGCAACAGATTAAATGAAGTTGGTTTGAATACAAGATTCAAATTCAAACTCCATATGTGATTATTCAAATGCCATTTAAATGACTTGTGCTAAACAGCAGCTATAAGTTGTTCTAACATGCATGAAAATGGTACAGATGGATTCCTTGAATTTTTCTGATAATTTTTCATATATAAATTATTTAATTTGGAGTTACGGTTAATTTTCTATGATTTATTGAAGTTTATACAATTTTCTGGAATTTTCTGAAATAAAATAAATCCAGAAAACACTTATTGCGTCAGCCTGATGTCATGATGATGTCAGCAGGTCAACGTGGCACAGTCCGGTCAACCCCTGACCGGTGGGTCCCGAGTGTCAGTGTCTAATTAAACTAACCTAGCTTAGTTAAACTAACCTAACCTAATTAGCCGGGCGGGGCCCGCAGGTCAGTGAGAGAGAGGGGGTCAAACCCGGGTCAAACTCGCCGGAGTTGACCCGAGGCTCGTCGCCGGCGAGGCCAGGGACGGCAGAGAGCGTCAGGATTCGCCCTCCGATGACCAAAAGAGCGGCGGAGGGGCTCTACGGGATGCCCAGGCTCGCGCGCATCTAACAGGGCCATCGGAAGAAGCTAGGGTGGCCGGAGGCGACGGCAATCATGACGACGGCGGCGGCCGGAGTTCGGGTGGTGGCGGGTTTGGCGCTACGAGCGGTGGTTTGGCGCGCTGAGGGCACTGGGGAGAAGCTCTTGCTCCTACGCATCCAAAGGGACGGACGGGAGGCCGCGAGGTGGCCGGAGTTGAGCACGGCGTCGACCTCGGCGGCGGCCGGAGCTCGGGCGAGCTCGGGGTCGGGGTTAGGGAGCACGGCAGGAGGAGCTGGGGCGTGCTACGGACTCATGAGATTGCGGTGAACACGTCAGTGGGCTCGGATACGAGCTGGGGTGGCTGTGGCCACGGCCACGCCATGGCCGGC
>NW_025286363.1:0-1127 GCF_018294505.1 Triticum aestivum
GGAGTTCAAGAATGTCAATGTGGACACCATTCATGACGAAGAAGGGATTTCACATGAGTTCTCGGCTATGTACACACCTCAACAAAATGGAGTTGTTGAGAGGAATAACCGGACGCTCATCAAAATGGCGAGAATGATGCTTGATGAGTACAAGACGCCAAAACACTTTTGGGAAGAAGCGGTTGAGACAGCTTGTCATGCAACGAATCATCTATATCTTCACAAGCTACTCGGCAAGACGGAATACGAGCTTCTCACCAGTAACAAACCCCAAGTTGGATAGTTTCACGTATTTGGCTCAAAGTGTTACATTCTTGATAAGCATCGTCGGTCTAAATTTGCTCCTAAGTCTAATGAAGGTTTCCTACTCGGTTATGGCTCAAACTCTCACACTTACCGTGTCTACAACAATTTCACCTGAAAGGTTGAAGATATGGTAGATGTGAAGTTTGATGAATCTAACGGCTCGCAAGTAGAGAAACTGCCAATTGGTGTAGGTGACAAAGATCCTTCGGAAGCAATCCAAGACTTGCCTATATGCAAGATTGTGCCAACGGAGGTGAAGGAGAGTACCTCGTCCGTCCAAGTGGAAGCCTCAACTTCACGCCAAGGTGAACAACAAGTTGACTTGGTGGCATCCACAAGTGGGACACATCAAGACGATGAAAACGAGGATGTACAACAAGATGAACCTAGACGACCTCCTTCTCCACCTCCACGGGAGAACAACAATGCCAACAACAACGAAGAAAGACAAGAGAAGAACAAGACAATGAAGAGGATGTTCCACCCCGATCCAAACAAAAGCTCTCGTGAGTTCGAGCAAGAGTCTCAAGAGATCATCCTGTTAAACAAATTTTTGATGACATTCAAACAGGGAGAATTACTCACTTTAAATCTCGTTTAGCTAACTTTTGTGAACATTACTCATTCATTTCTAGAATTGAACCTATAAGGTTGAATAAGCATTAGAAGATCTGGATTGGATAGATGCCATGCATGAATAGCTACACAACTTTGAGAGGAACCAAGTGTGGACGTTGGTTGAAAAGCCCGATGAGAAGCACAATGTCATTGGAACCAAATGGGTGTTTCAGAACAAGCAAGATGAAGATGGACAAGTTATG
>NW_025286364.1:0-1127 GCF_018294505.1 Triticum aestivum
CAAGCCATAAATGCAACCAGGGGCATTTATGGATAGAGGATGACATGTAGATCAAAACATGTTTATAGAACATCACCAGATTATGCATAGAATGATTAGTAGAAGCATGTTTATATAGCATCACGAAATAACAGATTCAGCCTAGCAAAATAGCAACATCATGAACCCTACTTAACAAGCTCGATTCACTCACCATAAGTCATTGCATGACAAGATAAGCATAGCATCATCAAGAAGACATGTTTATGTAACCAACCAAGTCAAGAACAAGTCCATAGCATGCAAGGATCAACTACAACAAGCTTGGCCAAATTGAATAACATGTAAACAATCTGCCAGGAAACATTTTGAAGCAAAAGTAGAGCACGAAAATGACATGCTAGACTACTCCATAATTGCAACAAAGGGCATGAATGGATAGACAATAACCGCATGTTCAAAACACCCTTACTGAAGTATCTCAAAATATGCATGGATCTCTCTGTAGCATCAAGTTTACATGGCACCAAAATAACACCAAAATAGGGACTAAAATCAGCAATATCACGATGCCTAGTTTGCATGCTTGTGCTAGTCACCACATTGATCACAAAAATGCATGGCATACACCACTATAAAGAAGACATAGCATAGATCAAAACACATGTAGACATCAACCTCGTAGGATGCACACATCAATCATGGAAAAAATGACAAAAGAGCTCGTTCTGATAACAGACAACAGAAAACATCATGAAGCACTCTTACAACGATGATTCAGGCATCAAGATGAGCTCAAATGAATATGATGCAATGTAATTAAATGATGTACTCGTTGAGACGAACAATTTGACATATTACACGCACAAAACGGAGCTACGGATGCAGAGATACGGCATGACGAACATGACATAAAAATTACTGGAATCTGGGGATAGACGAAATCGACCTCGAGAGGGGGGCGAAGTCAACGCGGGCGGCAGCGGCTCCGGTGGGTCGGGGCAGTCCGGTGAGGCGCGGGGAAGGGCGGAGGAGGCCGGGGTTGGCCGGAGAGGGTGCCGGCGAGGCCGGGCCGGTCCGGATCTGGCCGGACCCGGCCTGAGCTGGCGTGGGCGACCTCCGGCGGAGGGCGGCGGCGCGGCATCGCC
>NW_025286365.1:0-1127 GCF_018294505.1 Triticum aestivum
CCTACAGGGGGGGCGGCCCCGTATCTCGTGGGGTCCTCGGGAGCTTCTTGACTTGCACTGCAAGCTCTCCGGATCACGTTCGTTCCAAGAATCACGCTCCCAAAGGTTTCATTCCGTTTGGACTCCGTTTGATATTCCTTTTCTTCGAAATACTGAAATAGACAAAAAAACAGCAATATGGGATGGGCCTCCGGTTAGTAGGTTAGTCCCAAAAATGATATAAATGTGTAAAATAAAGCCCATAAACATCCAAAAGGGGTAACATCATGGAACAATCAAAAATTATAGATACGTTGGAGACGTATCACAAACTAATCCCATCCCTTTACCTTCTTGCAAGTTGCATGCTTTACTTTCCGCTGCCCATATACTCTTTGCATGCTTGGTATATATGTATTGTGAATGGTTAAACTTGTGCTTAAACTTCACCTCAACTTGAAAAACTTAAAACTGCCAACTTGTGTGTTGAGGGTCTATTCAAACCCCCCTCTAGACACCTCTTCTCGATCCTTTCACCCCCCTTTGCTGCGTGCGTGATCTGAGTCGTGCGTTCTGATTGGCCAGAACCCAAAGCCCATAGATCGTACGTCTTCACCATTGGATGCTCCCAGATTGAACGGCAATCTTGATCCCTTTTGACAGGAAATGCAGTCCAGCTAGGAATTGATTTATATGCCAAAATGCACGGTAAATTCCAAAAAATGTCTTACATATAGCACACGAGACCTGAAATGTGCCAGCAAATCAAACCCGTGGTATAATGGTGATTGCTTAACGTGGGAAAAATTTAGAGGCGAAATGATGAACTCACGTCTTCATTTCAAAATTAGTACATCTTCATTTCAAACGAATTTATTCTCTTTGTGCACATGAGCCCTTAGACGCAACCGTTTCAAAGGCCTTTCTACGCGGCGACCGGGGATATTTCCCACCCTTTTCACCTAGGCTGCCAACACCGCCCCCGCCCCGCCCGTGTTTTACTCAACTAGTCCACCCAATCTCCATCGCCACCACCCCCTCCCCTAGATCCATAGTAGAACCCTCTCTGGTGCCGGCGTGCTCACCCTGGCCGTGTGCCTACTCTTCGGCGTCAAGTCTACCTCCACTGCCATTCCCAACACGTGGCT
>NW_025286366.1:0-1127 GCF_018294505.1 Triticum aestivum
TGTAACCTTCTATATCCGCGAGATCCCATCTTGGAGCCTTCGTCGGCGCTCAGCCGGAGGGGGAATCGACCACGGAGGGCTTCTACATCAACACCATAGCCCTTCCGATGAGTTGTGAGTAGTTTATCACAGACCTTCGGGCCCATAGTTATTAGCTAGATGGCTTCTTCTCTCTTTTTGGATCTCAATACAATGTTCTCCCCCTCTCTTGTGGAGATCTATTCGATGTAAACTCTTTTTGCGGTGTGTTTGTCGAGATCCGATGAATTGTGGGTTTATGATCAAGTTTATCTATGAGAAATATTTGAATCTCCCCTGAATTCTTTTATGTATGATTGAGTTATCTTTGCAAGTCTCTTCGAATTATCAGTTTGGTTTGGCCTACTAGATTGATCTTTCTTGCCATGGGAGAAGTGCTTAGCTTTGGGTTCAATCTTGCGGTGTCCTTACCCAATGACAGTAGGGGTTGCAAGGCACGTATTGTATTGTTGCCATCGAGGATAAAAAGATGGGGTTTATATCATATTGCATGAGTTTATCCCTCTACATCATGTCATTTTTCTTAATGCGTTACTCTGTTCTTATGAACTTAATACTCTAGATGCATGCTGGATAGCGGTCGATGTGTGGAGTAATAGTAGTAGATGCAGGCAGGAGTCGGTCTACTTGTCACGGACGTGATGCCTATATACATGATGCCTAGATAATCTCATAGTTATTCGCTTTTCTATCAATTGCTCGACAGTAATTTGTTCACCCACCGTAATACTTATGCTATCTTGAGAGAAGCCACTAGTGAAACCTATGGCCCCCGGGTCTATCTTTTACTATATAAGCTTTCAATCTACTTTTATTTGCATCTTTACTTTTCGCATCTATATTATAAAATACCAAAAATATATTTATCTTATCATACTATCTCTATCAGATCTCACTTTCGCAAGTGCCCGTGAAGGGATTGACAACCCCTTTATTGCGTTGGTTGCGAGTTCTTTGTTTGTTTGTGTAGGTGCGTGGGACTTTTGAGGAGCCTCCTACTGGATTGATACCTTGGTTCTCAAAAACTGAGGGAAATACTTACGCTACTATTGCTGCATCACCCTTTCCTCTTCAAGGAAAACCAACGC
>NW_025286367.1:0-1127 GCF_018294505.1 Triticum aestivum
GCCATGGTGACCAAATGCTTCATAACATGCTCTTGTCAAGTTTTAATAAAATTGCATAAACTTGTATATGTCATCCGCATCATGATAACAACATTTAAAATGTTTAAACTTGTTGTTGCATTAAATTGCTAAATGCATATGGGGATTTACCAGATTTGTTGTTTTTATATCCGGCCCCATTTAAATTGTTTAGATGGTATAGTTTATATTATGTTTCACCCCTTGCCATGTTTAACCAAACTTAATATTGTTGTGTTCCGTAACGAGAGAGAACTAAATAATTGATGTGGTGTTTTGTCAATATGCAACTCGTTGCATATTGAGCTCCACTTAACTTGTAGTATTGTTTGTTGCACTTTGCCATGCCATGCCTCATTAAACCGGACATGCATTATACTTGTTTGCGCATCATGCCATGTTTATGTGATGTTTGTTTACTATGTTGTTTGTTTCTTTCCGGGTTGCTTCTCTCGTTAGCTTCGGTTTCGTTCTGGAGTTGTGAGGATTCGTTCGTCTACGACCGATTGTCTTCTTCTTGGACTCGTTCTTCTTCCTTGCGGGATCTCAGGCAAGATGATCATACCCTCGAAATCACTACTATCTTTGCTATGCTAGTTTGCTCGCTCTTTTGCTTGCCTATGCTGCGATGCCTACCATTTGCTTGTCAGCCTCCCAAATTGCCATGTCAAACCTCTAACCCACCATGTCCTAGCAAACCGTTGATTGGCTATGTTACCGCTTTGCTTAGCCCCTCTTATAGCGTTGTTAGTTGCAGGTGAAGATTGAAGTTTATTCCTTGTTGGAACATGGAGATGTTGTTCCTTGTTGGAACATGTTTACTTGTTGGGATATCACAATATATCTTATTTAATTAATGCATCTATATACTTGGTAAAGGGTGGAAGGCTCGGCCTTATGCCTGGTGTTTTGTTCCACTCTTGCCGCCCTAGTTTCCGTCATATCGGTGTTATGTTCCCGGATTTTGCGTTCCTTACACGGTTGGGCTATAATGGGAACCCCTTGACAGTTCGCCTTAAGTAAAGCTTCTCCAGCAATGCCCAACATTGGTTTTACCATTTGCCACCTAGCCTTTTCTTTCCCTTGGGTTCTGCAGACTCAAGGGTCAT
>NW_025286368.1:0-1127 GCF_018294505.1 Triticum aestivum
GGACCAGAACAGCTTCTCCGTAGACAACCCTTCTTCGGCTCTATAATGCTCGGTCGCGTCCGACACACTGAGCGGCAGACTTGAAAATGCCCCTGGAAAAAAAAATTCAGGACAAGTACAAGGGACGTTTTCTCTACATGCTTGCTCGGCATGGTGAAAGACTCACCCGCCGCAATTTTCTGGGCCACTTGAATCTCCTGGAGAGCGCTCTGGGCTTCGGCTCATGCATCCTACGCGCTCTGGCGAGCTATCGGCAATTTGGACTCCTGCGCCTTAAAATCGCGCTCCAAGGACTGAAATTTCTCTATCACGCCGTGGAGTTGTTGCTGTGCCTCGCCAACCTGGGCCTCGTGCTTCTCGCGCAAAGCGCGTTCCTTGGCCGCTTTGTCCTCGGCCTCGGCTAGCGCCTTCTTAAGGGTTGCCACCTCGGTTGTGGCCCCTAATAAATTTATGACACTTTCAGTCCAGTCGATTCATTTTTTCGAAATGTACCCACGGGTTACAACATACCGTGGCTATCCTCCAACTGCTTCTTCACGCGGCCGAGCTGCTCCTCGGCTCGCTCCAATTTCTGCTTCAGGCCGGAGACCTCCGCAGCATGAGCAGTGGCAGCCTGCAGCGATACCTGCTTATTCACATAGAGAACTCAAGTTACGCTCCTGCGATTTTTTGATCCTCTGTTAGGCTTTTCTTCCCGAACACCAAACAGAGTATAAGGGGCTACTGTCTATACTGTGATATTTTTCCTATAATCACATTACTTACCTCAAAGCCTGTTAGAAGGCTAGTGCAGGCTTCGGTCAGTCCGCTTTTAGCGAACTGAACCTTCTCTATTACCGTGTCCATCAGGACACGATGTTCATCCACGATAGAGGCGCCTCGCAGCACCTCCAGCAGATTATCCGGTGCCTCTGGTTGGACAGAGGTCACCGGTGGGAAGGCACGCTCCCTCCTTGGGGGGAATGCCGTTCGCTGGACCCCGGAGCCGTATAGATTTCCGGAATGGTATCCGGCTGAGGTCCAAAGGGAACTCGGACCCCGTCACCAGTCTCCATTGGTTTTTCCCCCGTATGTTCGGCGTCCGAGGAGTCATCTTGGGGCGTCACCCTGATGATCTCCGGAACCTT
>NW_025286369.1:0-1127 GCF_018294505.1 Triticum aestivum
TGATCACCAGATATCGCCTATTCTACTCTATACTGCTTGCATTAGAGTAGTGTAGCATGTTACTGCTTTCGTTAATCCTATTCTGATGCATAGCCTGACATTGTCGCTACATCTGTTGATACCTTACCTGCAATCCTATATGCTTAGTATAGGATGCTAGTTTATCATCATTGGCCCTACATTCTTGTCAGTCTGCCTTGCTATACTATCGGGCCGTGATCACTTGGGAGGTGATCACGGGTATATACTATACATACATACATACTATACAGATGGTGACTGAAGTCGGGTCAGCTCATTGAGTACCCGCAAGTGATTCTGACGAGGGGGCTGAAAGGACAGGTGGCTCCATCCCGGTAGAGGTGGGCCTGGGTTCCCGACGGCCCTCGACTGTTACTTTGTGGCGGAGCGACAGGGCAGGTTGAGACCACCTAGGAGACAGGTGGGCCTGGCCCTGTTCGGTGTTCGCGGATACTTAACACGCTTAACGAGATCTTGGTATTTGATCTGAGTCGGCTACGAGCCTATACGCACTAACCATCTACGTGGGAGTAGTTATGGGTATCCCGATGTCGTGGTATCAGCCGAAGCACTTCAGACGTCAGCGACGGAGCGGCGCGCGCCGAATTGGACTGGAACGCCACTAGGCTAGGTCTGCTTTCGGCCGCCCTCGCAACATGCAGGTGTGCTATGGGCGATGGGCCCAGACCCCTGTGCACTTAGGTTTAGACCGGCGTGCTGGCCTCTCTGTTGTGCCTAGGTGGGGCTGCGACGTGTTGATCTTCCGAGGCCGGGCATGACCCAGGAAAGTGTGTCCGGCCAAATGGGATCGAGCGTGTTGGGTTATGTGGTGCACCCCTGCAGGGAAGTTAATCTATTCGAATAGCCGTGATCTTCGGTAACAGGACGACTTGGAGTTGTACCTTGACCTTATGACAACTAGAACCGGATACTTAATAAAACACACCCTTCCAAGTGCCAGATACAACCGGTGGTCGCTCTACCTCAGGGATATGAGGAGGGGATCGCCGGGTAGGATTATGCTATGAGATGTTACTTGGAGATGCTACTTGGAGGACTTCGACCTACCCTCTTCTGCCTGTTGCAAGACGAAGGTGACCAGAAGC
>NW_025286370.1:0-1127 GCF_018294505.1 Triticum aestivum
GATCGTATGCCTTCTCATGTCCAACTTGACTGCACACCACCCTTGCTTAGTTCTCTTCCGTTTCATTGCATGGATACATTCATAAGCTGTGATGGCATTGTCTGTAATCAACCGACCAGGAACAAAGGTGCTTTGCTCCTCTGCGATGATATCATCTAGTACCTCCCTCAACCTGTTAGCCAAAACTTTGGAACATATTTTATAAATGACATTATAGAGAGAGATCAGCCTGTACTGCGAAATATTCCTCGGGTTTTTAACCTTTTGGATAAGTACTATTACAGTTTTATTAACAGCTTCCGGCATGTGCCCGCCGTTTAGAAAGTTCAAAACAGCTCGGGTAACATCCTCCTTGATTAGCGACCAGTGATGCTGATAGAACCCTGCATGGAAGCCGTCTGCACCCGGTGCCTTCGACGGCGCCATGGCGAACATCGCTTTCTCTACTTCAGCTGCATCAAAAGTCCTATTCAGCCGGTCATTCATCTCGCTAGTCACCATGGTTGGCACATGGTGCAGCACTTCGTCCATCAACACTTCATCTTGAGCTGTATAAAGCTGTGTGTAAAAGTTGTGTACCTCAGCTCTCACCCCATCCCTACTATCAACGATCGTTCCATCTGCCCTCTCAAGCACCAGAATTTTATTTTGATGTTTCCTCCTTGATGCTTGAGCGTGGAAGAACCCAGTGTTCCCGTCGCCTGCCTTGAGCCAGTCTGCCCTCGACCTCGCTCTTGCCATGATTTCCTCTGTCAGCAGTAGGTCATTCAATTGCCTCGCCAGTTCCATCTCCCGCCTGGACCAACCACGGAACAGGGAATTTGCCTTCTCCCTTTCAAACTCCTTCCGTACCTTCTTCAGTTTTCGCCTTACATCTCCATACTTTTTCTGTTTCCAATTAGTGAGCTGGACCTGCATGTCGTTTAGCGAGGAGTTGAGGTCCTCAAGTGTTAGGGCTCCCTTCTTTTTCTCCCATGCAGCCACCATTGTGGGTTCGTACGACTCATCCCGCCGCCATGCTTCCTCGTAGACAAAGCGCCGTGGCCCACTGTCCTCCCACTCCACAAGTTTCTTTACATTAATCACTAGCATACAATGATCCAACTGTGGAGAAGGCAGGTGTCTCA
>NW_025286371.1:0-1127 GCF_018294505.1 Triticum aestivum
GATGCCAGAGATCGACGGAGGCCAGCATGGATGTTGGAGGGGTGGCGGCAGGAACTCCATTAAGAGAATAAAGATCACCGGAGCTATTGAAGCGAGCGATCTCGGCCTTGGTCAGGTAATTTTTCACAGATAAACCAAAAGGGTCAAATTCAGCCGAAACTAGATTGTCGCAAGTAAATTGGCGAACAGAGATAAGATTTTTAATGAGGTTTGGTGGAAGAGGGAAGTTGAGCCTGACCAACACAATATATAGGAATAGATGATCCATCTCCAAGGATAATGGAAGGGAAAGGAGATTTAGTGCAAGAAGATAACCAATTACTAGATGCAGACATATGACTAGAGGCCCCTGAATCAAAGATCCAATCCGTACCTGAGTTTCCTTGTGCAGCAAAGTTATTCATGGCCTGGAGAAAGGCAGCTTGATCCCAGCTCGGCGTCGCAGGTGAGGGTGGCGTCGGAAGCAGTGCCGGCGGATACGATGGTGAAGGCAGTAGGGCCGGCTGGGGAGTGTAGTAGGCATTGGCCGGCTGTGGTGGGGGTGGCGTCTGGAGCAGGGCCGGCTGAGGTGTGTAGTAGGCGCCGCCGTCGGTGCTGTAATGACCATAAGGAGCATACGTCGGGGCGGCGTGATAGGCATTGGCCGGCTGTCGGGGGTTGAGAACCCCGGGAGCACTAGTAGGCGGCCGAAGGCCGGGTTGCCAGGCACCTGAGTATGCCGGCGGAGCACCGAGGGTGGACGGAGTGGACCAGGGCATGGGCCATGCTTGAACAAGCCCCGTCCAAGGATCATGAGGAGGCTGCCATGCAACCGCAGATGGAGCACTGGTGGGTGGTGCAGAACTCGGTGCTGGTGATGTCGTAGGCGGAACCGAACGAGTCGACGGCGGCCTGTAGATAGGGGTTTTGCCGCGGTAGTTCGGACTAGGACGCCAGCCTGGGGGCGGTTGACCAGATGACGATGCGGACGGCCCGGCGGCAGGAGCCGGCCTGGAAGGCGGCGCTGGTGTAGACGACAGAGGAGGATGAGCCGCAGCATGAAAGACCTTGGGGCGAGAGTCCTTGCGAGCTTGTGTTTCCGCCGCGAGTTGTAGCAAGGAACTAAACTTCAGCGAAGGTAGGAGGGG
>NW_025286372.1:0-1127 GCF_018294505.1 Triticum aestivum
ATTCGGACTGCACAGACACACCTGACTCAAAACGCACACAAGTTTTTCATACGGACTCCGAATTGGGTGATTCTTTTTTTGTTGGAAACTAGATTTCGTGCACTTTCCAACCCAATTGGAATCACCTTCAAATTCGTCCGGAGCGTTGAGTTGTGGACGAAACAATCTGATGCTGCAGCAGAATCCGAGTCAAACTACAAGTCCAAAGGTGTTACATCACCTCCACTTGGGCCCATTGGCCTTGTACGACCTAGATTTAGTTTTAGGCTGCCTTGGGACGTCCTCCCACCTCCTTTGCCGCCACCCCTTGCTCCTATATAAGTAGATCCATCTAGTAGCTTTTCCTTGGGATTTGTTTAGTTAAAAGTTAGCCATTGCAACTTCGTGTACTTCGTTTGTGTCCAACGACCAGACCAAGACCGCTTACGGATCCCCACCATTATCAATACCTCATATATATTTGCAATATTCAGATTGCTTTATCATATTCTTCCTCGTTCTTCGATTGCTTGCAGGAATAGACCTTCGTGGTCAGGCTGACCGTGCTTCCGGCATCGTCAGTAACCTCAGGAGATTGGTTTAGTGATTGCTAAGGCGCAACATCGTGCACGTGTGTAGTCGGATCGTCAAAGTCGTCTCCACCAAATCGATAGTTATCATCTCATCGAAAGATCGGGACACCCTCGCCTCTATCAAGTGGTATCAGTTTTCAGGTTGCTCGGTGAGAATTTCCAGTTTTCCTAGATTAGATTTATTTTCTTACCTATTGTCCAAGAAAAAGCAACAAAAAAGAGTTAGATCTATTCATCCTTGGTCCAAGCCAGTCTGAGCCTTTGCAATTTTCTTTTCATTGCTTGCATAGTTGAATTATCGGTTGCATCGTCGTGTCGAGTTGCTGGTCTTAGTGTCTAGTTCGTTTAGAGTTTCGAGTTCTGTTCACATTAGTCACGCCACCGCTGCATCATTATCTCTTCCGCTGTCCACCACCCATCCATCAATTTCCACCACGTGCTACCCATCATTCATTGTCATAATAATAGTTGAGATCGTTCACATCTTCACTTGATCCAATCTGCATCTTATCTAGTTTGTTTTGGAAAGAGGGAGAAAAAAAGAGAGAAAAAAAC
>NW_025286373.1:0-1127 GCF_018294505.1 Triticum aestivum
GTTATCTCTACATCGCCATTGACAAGTTCACAAAGTGGGCAGAGGTGGAAGCTGTCCGCACCATCCCAGCTGGCTCAGCGGTCAAATTCATCAAGGGTCTCGTAAGCCGGTTTGGGGTGCCTACTCGCATCATCACCGACAATGGTTCGCAGTTCACCAGCAATCTCTTCAAAACATATTGTGCTAACCTTGGAACGCAGATATGCTATGCTTCGGTGGCACACCCTCGGAGCAACGGCCAGGCAGAACGCGCCAACACAGAGGTCCTGAAGGGCCTCAAAACCAGGACCTTCAAGAAGAAGCTGGAGGCCTGCGGCAGGGGCTGACACGACGAGCTTCAGTCCGTGCTCTGGTCCATCCGCACAACCGCTACCAAGTTGACCGGCGAAACCCCGTTCTTCCTCGTCTACGGGGCTGAGGCGGTCCTTCCTCACGAGGTTAGGCATCGCTCCGTGCGGGTCCTGGCTTTCGACGAAGCACGGCAGGACGCCATGCGGGGGGTGGACCTTGTGCTGGGAGAGGAACGCCGTCGGGAGGCTGCGCTTCAGGCAACGAGGTACCAACAGGCATTGTGGCGGTACCACTGCCGCAGCATCCATCCCAGGACCCTCGAGGTAGGTGACCTCGTGCTCAGGCGGGTGCTCTCTAGGGAAGGGCTGCACAAGCTCTCGCCCATGTGGGAGGGCCCGTTCAAGGTTGTTCATGTCTCCAGGCCTGGCGCCGCACGCTTGGAGACTCGGGAGGGGGTGCCCATCCCGAACACGTGGAATATCCAGCACCTCCGGAAGTTCTACCCTTGAAGGAAGGCCCAACGCCTGTAAAGAACGCCCAGCGCCTGTGAAGCTAGTCGTACCAAGAAAGGCCCAGCACCTATAAAGAAGGCCCGGCGCCTGTGAAACTAGTCGTACCAAGAAAGGCCCGGTGCGTGTGAACAAGGCCAACGCCTATGAAGCTCATCGCCCCAAGAAAGGCCCGGAGCCTGTGAAGGAGGCCAATGCCTGTGAAGCTCTCCGCCCATGACACTCTCACATAATAATGAGTTGGGGCTGTACATGCCCCGGAGTCTCCGAGAGCTGCCCTCGGGCCTCGGGGGCTCCCGCCCACGCCCAGTGGCAGCACTTAGTTCC
>NW_025286374.1:0-1127 GCF_018294505.1 Triticum aestivum
TTACCTAAAATAAATAAATAAACCTAACTTATTTAATTGGGACCTACATGTCATCTACTATTAGACTAATTAACTTAGCACTAATTAATACTACTAGCTAAAGCTAGTACTAACAAGGGCCGGCCACAGCCCAACCGGCCACACGCACGGCACACACACAGCACGCAACACACGGTGCTAGAGGTTGAAAGTGTGTTCTGTCAATAAAAGATAGCATTTTGTGATTTTCATAGTATTTAATTTATGCCTTATTTGAATTTGGTCCAATGGGGTAACTTGGAGCTTGTCAAGTGTACTACCTAGACAAATTAATTCCAGCTAAGTTAAACTTTGTTTGACCACAGTTTTGTTGCCATCCAGAGGGTTAATAGAGTAGAAGTAACAAAAGCTAGCCAGCGCTACAGTAACATTCAGTTACTGTAGCAGCGGCAGCAGAGCAGCGAATCACAGTGGCAGGGGTGGCCGCAAGCGCGGGCACGCGCGGCCGAGCGCGCGCGCCGGCGGGCAAAGCGAGGGAGGGGGGGGCGACGAGAGCGGGGCTGCATGGCAGGTGTGGAGGCGGCCTGCAGTGGTGCCGGCGTCGAGAGGAGCGGCGTCGGGGTTCGGCCTAGCAGCGTACGGCGGGCGGGAGGCGAGCAGGCGCAGGGAAGGGCGCGGACGGCGAGCGCGGGTGTGATAGCGCAGCACGGACAAGCAGCGGCCCTAGCGGACGTGGCCGGAGCTTCAGCCGTGTCGGCGGCCGGTGACGAGCGCGGCGGTAGCAAGTGCAACGGCGACAACGAGCTACGGTGGCGATGGTAGTAGCAGCAGGAAACAACGAACCAAGCCTACAGGAGAGGGGTTTCGACCGGGAGCTCACCGCGGAGGCACACGGAGGCCCGTTGGTGGCTTAGGAGCTGCAGAGGCGATGGATCGATGAAGGGCAGCGGCGACGACCGAGGAAGAAGATGGCGTCGATCCGGTCGATGATGTGGCCTCCCGGCCTCGATCCGGCGGCGTAGTCGACGCTGCGGACAGCGAAGGCGCTGCTGGAAAGGTCCCAGCCTACGGGGCCGACAGAGAGCATGCGGATGATGAGAACCATGGCGCCGATGGCTCGGTAGTGCGCGAGGAAGGAGGCAGCGAGC
>NW_025286375.1:0-1127 GCF_018294505.1 Triticum aestivum
CACCTCGCCCTGCCCCCAGCCGCGCCTGTACCCCTCCTCGACGCCGTTCAAGCCGCCCCGGTCGCCGCCGTCGACCGCCGTCGCGCGCCTGGCCCCAGGCCGCGCCGCGCCCGTGCCCCCTGCTGGCCTCTCCGAGGCCACGACCTTGCACCACAGTGCCGAGCTACGGCCCCGCCGACGCCCTGTTGCCCCGTGCCCTCGCACGGGCGCACGCCCGTTAACCGCGCCCGATAGGCCCCTGGGGCCTATGACAGATGGGCCCCACGCCCAGAATGTTTTAAAAAAGGAAAATAAAATAAAAAAATTAATTAATTAATTAATTAATTAATTAATTAATTAATTAATTAATTAATTAATTAATTAATTAGTGGATTAATTAAGTTAATTAATCATATTTAGATTAACCTAACTAACTAACTAATTTAATTAAACAGTAGTTAGATTAGTTAAACAATGATTAGGCTAAACAGTCAATGACCAGTGGGTCCCACACGTCAGCGACCCAGTCAACACCTCTGTTGACTGCTGATGTCATGCTGACGTCATGGTGACGTCAGCAGACACTATTCTGGATAATGTTGATTA
The DNA here is from genome assembly GCF_018294505.1 of Triticum aestivum. Classification (NCBI taxonomy): domain Eukaryota; kingdom Viridiplantae; phylum Streptophyta; class Magnoliopsida; order Poales; family Poaceae; genus Triticum; species Triticum aestivum. The sequence goes on from NW_025286375.1 coordinate 586, forward strand.
AATTAAATAAATAAATTCTAAAAATGATTTAAATCTTTTAAAATTAATATAAAATAAACCGTAGCTCGGATGGAAAAACTTTGGACATGAAAGTTGCTCAGAACGACGAGACGAATCCGGATACGCAACCCGTTCGTCCGCCACACACCCCTAACCTATCGAACTCGCAACTTTCCCCCTCCGGCTCCTCTGCCCGAAAACACGAAACACCGGGAATACTTTCCCGGATGTTTTCCCCCCTTCACCGGTATCACCTACTACCGCGTTAGGGCACACCGAACACCGCGTATTGCCTTGTTATATTTTGTGATGCTTTGTTTGCTCTGTATTCATTATTTCTTCCCCCTCTTCTCTCCGGTAGACTACGAGACCGACGCTGCTGCTGACCAGTTCGACTACGGAGTTGACGACCCCTCTCTCTTGCCAGAGCAACCAGGCAAGCCCCCCCTTGATCACCAGATATCGCCTATTCTCCTCTATACTGCTTGCATTAGAGTAGTGTAGCATGTTACTGCTTTCGTTAATCCTATTCTGATGCATAG
>NW_025286376.1:0-1127 GCF_018294505.1 Triticum aestivum
ATTCTAGTGTTCATGAGAATATGATGCTGCCTAAATTGGATACATTTGTTTTGCTTACAAATGAAGGGCCTAGCTTGGAGAAGGATGAACATTGGAGCAAGAACAAGCATGGAGATGATGGCATGCCCAAGGGAAATAAGAACGAAGTTACAAGTGATGATTTCAGGACTTTGAAGCCACCATAATGGGTGCATGAAGCCTTGGACGAAATATACAAGATGCCACTTCATAAATTTCGTCCCGAGGCTATTTTAGGTGCTGCGTCACCTTATTATTGGGCCAGGCCCATGTAATTTCGAAATACATAAGTATAGGCTATTTTTAGAGTCCGTATGTGTGGGGAAACAAGAGATAGGGTTGATTTCGGACCCCTCCACCAAGGGCCACGAAATTCCCCCCCTCTTCCTCCATATATACAGCCCTTAGGGCATCGTTTAGACTTCGGGTTTTGTTTAGATTAAAAGTTCGCCATAGCTGCAACTTCACGTACTTCGTTTGTGTTCAACGACCAGACAAAGGCGTTACAGAACCCCACTTTGATCAATAAAGCTTTCATCTTATATTCGCAATATCCAGATTGCAATCTTAGTTTCTTGCTTGTTCTTCGTTTGCTTGCAGGAAACAGACCCTCGTGGTCAGGTTGATCGTGCTCCGGCGTGGTCAATAACCTCTCGGAGTTGGTTTAGCGATTGCTAAGGCGCGACGTCCTCGCATGTTCGTAGTCGGATCGTCAAAGTCGACTTCCACCAAAGCGAAATCCACCATCTCATCGAAAGACGGGACACCTTTGCCTCTATCACTCTTCCTCCATATATACAGCCCTTAGGGCATCGTTTAGACTTTGGGTTTTGTTTAGATTAAAAGTTCGCCATAGCTGCAACTTCGCGTACTTCGTTTGTGTTCAACGACCAGACAAAGGCGTCACAGAACCCCACCTTGATCAATAAAGCTTTCATCTTATATTCACAATATCCAGATTGCAATCTTAGTTTCTTGCTTGTTCTTCGTTTGCTCGCAGGAAACAGACCCTCGTGGTCAGGTTGATCGTGCTCCGGCGTGGTCAATAACCTCTCGGAGTTGGTTTAGCGATTGCTAAGGCGCGACGTCCTCGCACGTTCGTAGTCGTA
>NW_025286377.1:0-1127 GCF_018294505.1 Triticum aestivum
ATCATAGAGTAGGCGGCATCCTGCACAGCCATCTCGATAGTAACCCCGAGTCCATAGGAGCAGTGAAGAGGCTCAGTGGATCCAGGATAAGATGGAAATATCCTGACAGTGCAGAGATACTGGCTTTGATTAAAGTCTCGGAATTGCTCTTCGACCGTGTACTCAGGATACCAGCGGTATCCAGCCTCAGTCATTACCCTGACCAACTTAGCAGTATGGCCGGGTACATCTAGGCATCGAGTCAGGCGAACCACTTGATTGAGGTCGCGAGTGGCCATCTGAAAGCACAATTATAATGCAAAGGCATTAGAATTTCTAGCAAAATTTCGGCAGCATAACAGCTGTAAATGCTCAAAAAGGATATTGAGACATTTGACAAAGGATTTCGTACACACTCAACATCATCATATCAAGTTCTGAATCCATTCTAACAACATAATGTGGTAGTAGAACTGAACTAGGCTTGTATCCATCAAACTTATAAGGTACTACTGATTAGTAACACGTGATCCTGATAGAGAGAACAGATCCTAATTCCTTAACCCCCGTGGAAGAATGGACTGACTCAGATCAGAATGTCATAAGGTATAAGGAGTAAAAGGAGCCTTACGTTCCATCCCACAAGCAATTCCCCTACATATAACTAAGAATTTCTAGACTCAACATCGACCAGTTTGGCTTCGAGAACCTACAGGCAGTCCGGCTCTGATGCCAACGCTGTCAGGACCCCGACTCGATGTCACATCGATCTAGCCGGTAACACTTCATATCACTTTGCGGCCTCACGCACGGTATTCCCACGGGTGTCGCCTTACCTTTGCCCGGGACCGTTTGCGCCTTTTGGCTCACGTATATGATAGTGTCGCTAGCATCCATATGATAAAGAGCCCGGGCTGACATGACTAGTCGTAAACCCAAAGCGGCACAGACTTACAGGGACAGGCATCCATGACCCAGCTTCGAACGTGTCGGTCATCAGCAAGTGGGCCCGGGCTGTAGCACTGGGCTAGCAGGACTCCGGTAAACCGGGCTGTAGCGGGCTAACAGGACTCCGGTACTCAAAGCGTGACATTTCCCCGAAGGGACAGACACAGGAACGAAGAAGGACACATGCCGGCCAGCCTAAG
>NW_025286378.1:0-1127 GCF_018294505.1 Triticum aestivum
TTTATGTGTCGGTCATCAACACTCGCATTTTGGGCCGATTGTGACCCGTTTCGTGGACTATTACTCACCGTTTTGGGGCGCCAAAGCGATTTCCATGGTTGTTGAACCCCAAGGTGCGCTTACATGTAGGTCATGAACAATCGCAGTTTGGGCCGATTTTGGCCCGTTTCTTGGACTATTACTTAGTTTCGGGGGTCCCGGAGTGATTTCCACGATTTACGAACCCCGTGGTGCGTTTACGTGCCGGTTATCGACACTCACAATTTTGGCCGATTCTGGTCCGTTTCGTGCACTATTACTCACCGCTTTGGGGTCCCAGAGCGATTTCCATGGTTGTTGAACTCCAAGGTGCAGTTACTGTCTGTCATCAACATTCATAGTTTTTGCCGATTCTGGCCTGTTTCTTCGACTATTACTCCGTTTTGGCGTCCCGGTGTGCTTTCCATGATTGACGAACACCGGGGTGCGTTTATGTGTCGGTTAGCAACACTCGCATTTTGGGCCGATTGTAGCCCGTTTCATGAACTATTACTCACCGTTTTGGGGCCCCAAAGCGATGTCCATGGTTCTTGAACCCCATGGTGCGCTTATGTGTCGATCATCAACAATCGCAGTTTGGGCCGATTTTGGCCCGTTTCTTGCACTATTAGTTAGTTTTGGGGGTCCCGTAGTGATTTCCACGATTGACGAACTCCGTGGTGCGTTTACATGTCGGTCATCAACACACAATTTTGGTCGACTCTGGTCCGCTTCGTGCACTATTACTCACCGTTTTGGCGTCCCAGAGCGATTTCCATGATTGACAATTCCCGGGGTGCGTTTGCATGTGTGTCCTCAATACTCACAGTTTTGGCCAATTCTGACGCGATTCGTGGACTATTACTCAACATTTAGGGGTCCCGAAGCGATTTCCATAGTTGTTGAACCCCAAAATGCCTTTAGGTGTCGGTCATGAACACTCACAGTTTTGGACGATTCTGGCCCGTTTCGTGGACTATTACTCACTGTTTTGGGGTCCCGGTGTGACTTGCACAATTAACAAACCCCGGGGTGCGTTTACGTGTCGATCATCAACACTCGCAGTTTCGGCCGATTCGGGCTCGTTTTGTGGCACTCGCAGTTTTGGC
>NW_025286379.1:0-1127 GCF_018294505.1 Triticum aestivum
CTGAAACTGAAAGAGTGCCATCTTCTGCACCAACAAAAGAACATCTCCGAATGTTGGAATTTTGAAAGCATTGAGGCATAATCTGTTAATTCTTCATGTTGTTGGCCTACATCAGAGGTCCATGCAATACAGATGAATTTGCATCTAACTTTTTGAGGCGGTCAATGGACAGAAATCGGTAAAGAAGGGGGATATACACTTTACGAGCGTGATGGCTTTGCGTCTCATGATATAACTATAACGCCAAAAGATATCTCTTGATTTTCTGAAAGCATGCACCGCAGATGCTCGGCGGGTGCACCATGCTGAAAACCAAAAATGCCTGTTGTATTTCGATTTTTAAATCAGAAGTGTATGTGCCATGCTTCCCTGCTACCTTTTAGCTCCCAGTTAACACACCAAACTTTGACTTCCTTTTTCTTTTGAATCTGGTGATGCATTGAGTTTTTAACTGTAAAATTTCATTAAGTTCACACGAAAGGTTCGGGTTAGGAGCATGAGTTTGTCACTCAAACTGAAAGAGTGCCATCTTCTGCACCAACAAAAGAACATCTCCGAATGTTGGAATTCTGAAAGCATTGAGGCATAATCTGTTAATTCTTCATGTTGTTGGCCTACATCAGAGGTCCATGCAATACAGATGAATTTGCATCTAACTTTTTGAGGCGGTCAATAGACAGAAATCGGTAAAGAAGGGGGATATACACTTTACGAGCGTAATGGCTTTGTGTCTCATGATATAACTATAACGCCAAAAGATATCTCTTGATTTTCTGAAAGCATGCAACGCAGATGCTCGACGGGTGCACCATGCTGAAAACCAAAAATGCGTGTTGTATTTCGATTTTTAAATCAGAAGTGTATGTGCCATGCTTCCCTGCTGCCTTTTAGCTCCCATTTAACACACCAAACTTTGACTTCCTTTTTCTTTTGAATCTGGTGATGCATTGAGTTTTTAACTGTAAAATTTCATTAAGTTCACACGAAAGGTTCGGGTTAGGAGCATGAGTTTGTCACTGAAACTGAAAGAGTGCCATCTTCTGCACCAACAAAAGAACATCTCCGAATGTTGGAATTCTGAAAGCATTGAGGCATAATCTGTTAATTCTTCATGTTGTTGGCCTACA
>NW_025286380.1:0-1127 GCF_018294505.1 Triticum aestivum
ACTTGGCATGGTATCATCATTTCACCCACATGGCATGTGAAAGAGAGTAGAGAGGGTTATGGCAAAAAATGGACGCACTTCGTGTACAAACTGGGCAATCTCTTTCGGAGTATCAGGGTTTCGGACGAGAACTCATCTGTTACACGGGCACTTCATTTTTTTAAACTGATTTGAACTCCAGAATTTTTTTGTGTTCCTATGCACCATTCAAAGAGACGTCATCAATTTTCAACACTTTCTAACATCATTTGCTATTTTTCAGTCATTTAGCGATTTGTTTAGAGAGCTAAATGACGATGAAATTGAAAATCACTACAAAATGAACTCTGAAAGTGTTGAAACTTGGCATGGTATCATCATTCATCCACCCAGCATGTGCAAAATAGTAGAGAGGGTTAAGGCAAAAACTGGACGCACTTCGTGAACAAACTGGAAAATCTCTTTCGGAGTATCAGGGTTTCGGACGAGAACTCATCTGTTACACGGGCACTAAATTTTTTTAAACTTATTTGAACTCCATACTTTTTTGCGTTCTGTATGCACCATTCAAAGCAAGGTCATGAATTTTCAACATGTTCTGACATCATTTACTATTTTCAGTCATTTACCGATTTGTTTAGAGAGCTAAATGACCGTGAAATTGAAAATCACTACAAAATGAACTCTGAAAATGTTGAAACTTGGCATGGTATCATCATTTCACCCACATGTCATGTGCAAAATAGTAGAGAGGGTTACGGCAAAAACTGAACACACTTCGTGTACAAACTGGGCTATCTCTTTCGGACTATCAGGGTTTCAGACAAGAACTCATCTGTTACACGACCACTTCATTTTTCTAAACTTATTTGAACTCCAGACTTTTTTTGCGTTCCTATGCACCATTCAAAGCGACCTCATCAATTTTCAACACTTTCTAACATCATTTGCTATTTTCAGTCATTTATCGATTTGTTTAGAGAGCTAAATGACCGTGAAATTGAAAATCACTACAAAATGAACTCTGAAAAGGTTACGGCAAAAATCGGACGCACTTCGTGTACAAACTGGACAATCTCTTTCGGGGTATCAGGGTTTCGGACGAGAACTCATCTGTTACATGGGCACTTCATTTTTTTAAACTTATT
>NW_025286381.1:0-1127 GCF_018294505.1 Triticum aestivum
GGCGTGGCCCCCCTCACGGACGGCGATGACACGGTAGTAGACGTTCTGTGGTAACGATGCGGCGTCAATATTACTAAATACTCGGAGCGCGATAAAATCATGATTTTTTTTGCACGACGTGGCACATGTGCTATAGGAACGATGGTATTTTTTCATAATTTTTGGTGATGGAGAAGTATCCGAAAAATTCCCTCTACGCGGATTGCCCTTCGCGCGTCTATGGCTGTGGCCGGCGGCCTCCGAGGGCTAGCATGCCGCCAAATCTTGCGCCGGCGGGCTCTCACAGGTCTGGAAGTGTTGTCGCGGTTGCAAACGCCCGGCACGCGTGTCCGGGGTGTGCCCCCCTCACGAACGGCGCTGCCGCCGGCACCTGGAGGGGGGAAACGGACGCGTGGGGTCTACACGGAGGGGATCTTGCTGTGGGTCTTCCCCGGATGTTGCTCCAATGTGTTCCTATGGGCTGACCTAACACAACCGGGTGGGGAGGTCCATTGGTCAAAGCCCGTCCCTTCAAAGTCAAAAGGGTAGATCCCGTGGTCAAACGCTACAGGGTTAGGCGGGACGGGGGCACTGGGGGGTAGCAATGCCACCGGAGCGTCGCACCGGGCCCTCATACATGCGGGGTGGTGTGGTGGCATGTCCGAAGAGGCGGGACGCGTCTCCGGGGCGTGGCCCCCCTCACGGACGGCGATGACACGGTAGTAGACGTTCTGCGGTAACGATGCGGCGTCAATATTACTAAATACTCGGAGCGCGATAAAATCATGATTTTTTTGCATGACATGGGCACATGTGCTATAGGAACGATGGTATTTTTCCATAATTTTTGGTGATGGAGAAGTATCCGAAAAATTCCCTCTACGCGGATTACCCTTCGCGCGTCTATGGCTGTGGCCGGCGACCTCCGGGGGCTAGCATGCCGCCAAATCTTGCGCCGGCGGCCTCTCACAAGTCTGGAAGTGTTGTCGCGGTTGCAAACGCCCGACACGCGTGTCCGGGGTGTGCCCCCCTCACGAACGGCGCTGCCGCTGGCACCTGGAGGGGGGAAACGGACGCGTGGGGTCTACACGGAGGGGATCTTGCTGTGGGTCTTCCCCGGATGTTGCTCCAATGTGTTCCTATGGGCT
>NW_025286382.1:0-1127 GCF_018294505.1 Triticum aestivum
CCCCCCCAAGGCACCTAGGGGTGCCTTCCACCACTAGGACTCCTCCTAGGGGGAAACCCTAGGCGCATGGGCCTATAGGGGCTGGTGCCCTTGGCCCATGATGGCCAAGGCGCACCCCCTACAGCCCATGTGGCCCCCCCCGGGACAGGTGGCCCCACCCGGTGGACCCCCGGGACCCTTCCGGTGGTCCCGGTACAATACCGATAACCCCGAAACTTGTCCCGATGCCCGAAATAGCACTTCCTATATATAATTCTTTACCTCCGGACCATTCCGGAACTCCTCGTGACGTCCGGGATCTCATCCGGGACTCCGAACAACATTCGGGTTTCTGCATATCCATATCTTCATAACCCTAGCGTCACCGAACCTTAAGTGTGTAGACCCTACGGGTTCGGGAGACATGCAGACATGACCGAGACGCTCTCAGTCAATAACCATCAGCGGGATCTGGATACCCATGATGGCTCCCACATGCTCCTCGATGTTGTCATCGGATGAACCACGATGTCGAGGATTCGATCAAACCCTGTATGCAATTCCCTTTGTCAATCGATACGTTACTTGCCCGAGACTCGATCGTCGGTATCCGAATACCTTGTTCAGTCTCGTTACCGGCAAGTCACTTTACTCGTACCGTAATGCATGATCCCGTGTCCAACACCTTGGTCACATTGAGCTCATTATGATGATGCATTACCGAGTGGGCCCAGAGATACCTCTCCGTCATACGGAGTGACAAATCCCAGTCTCGATCCGTGTCAACCCAACAGCTACTTTCGGAGATACCTATAATGCACCTTTATAGTCACCCAGTTACGTTGTGACGTTTGATACACCCAAGGCACTCTTACGGTATCCGGGAGTTACACGATCTCATGGTCGAAGGAAGAGATACTTGACACTTGCAAAGCTCTAGCAAAACGAACTACACGATCTTTTATGCTATGCTTAGGATTGGGTCTTGTCCATCACATCATTCTCCTAATGATGTGATCCCGTTATCAACGACATCCAATGTCCATAGTCAGGAAACCATGACTATCTGTTGATCACAACGAGCTGGTCAACTAGAGGCTTACCAGGGACATAGTGTGGTCTAAGTATTCACACGTGTATTACGATTT
>NW_025286383.1:0-1127 GCF_018294505.1 Triticum aestivum
GGTCGCAGGAAGGAAGTGCCTCCTTATTATGTGCAAAATAATTATTCCTCCACCTGACAGCGGGGACCCACCGGACGGGCCACCGTATTTCGTGAAAAAAACATTTCCCCCTGACTACTGGGACCCACCAGCTACATCTTCGCACGCAAGGAAGTGCGTTCAGGCAAAAAAATAACGATTCGTCCCCCTGACTGCTGGGACCCACCAGCAACATCTTCGCAGGCAAGGAAGTACTTGACAGTCGGGACCCACCTGGTCGAAGCGTACGTAGCGTTGTCAGTCTGGTCGCGAATGTGTACGTACATACTGGTCGATGTAGAGGCGCGCACGTGTCATAGTAGAGGCGCACACGTAGCATGTACACGTACGTACAGCGGCCAGGGTGCACGAAACAAAATATGGCCACGTACGTACATACGGGCAGGGTCTCGAACGCCTACTCGCGCATACGTAGGGCCAGGGCTCGTGTACATGGCTGGGTCGGAATGGAGAAACTGCGTCGTCGTCGTGTTCATGGGGAGCCAACCGGCTGGGTCGGAACGGAATGTGTCGTCGTGTTCATCGGGAGGGCTTGGACAGAACAGTCGATGGAAACGAGGCCTGGATACCGCGGAACGGAGGAAACGGACTTGTATTCAACCGGCCACGTTCGAAACGGGATCCTGTTCATCGGGAGGATTCTGGCGTACCGCAAAACGGAGGAAACAGACCTCCTACGGTCGAAACGGGGGTCCTGTTGATCGGGAGTGGTGTGGCGTATCGCAAAACGGAGGAAACAGACTTGTGCTGGAGCGCTACGGTCGAAATGGGGGTCCTGTTCATTGGGAGGGGTGTGGCGTACCGCAAAACGGGACTGCACAGGATACGGTTCATCTCCACCGCCGACCCCCTCCAGCCTCCACGGGCTACTGTTCATCCACCGTCGACCTCCTCCAGCCTCCACCTGCGACTGTTCATCCACGGGCTCCTGTTCATCCAGCCTCCACTGCGCGCTACTCCACCGGCTACAGTTCAACCAGCCCTCTCCACGGGCTCCTGTTCAAACACCCCTCCACGGGCTACTGTTCATCTGGCCCTCCACCGTCTACTATTCATCCAGCCCTCCACAGGGTGGTCCTGTTCATCCA
>NW_025286384.1:0-1127 GCF_018294505.1 Triticum aestivum
GGTCGCAGGAAGGAAGTGCCTCCTTATTATGTGCAAAATAATTATTCCTCCACCTGACAGCGGGGACCCACCGGACGGGCCACCGTATTTCGTGAAAAAAACATTTCCCCCTGACTACTGGGACCCACCAGCTACATCTTCGCACGCAAGGAAGTGCGTTCAGGCAAAAAAATAACGATTCGTCCCCCTGACTGCTGGGACCCACCAGCAACATCTTCGCAGGCAAGGAAGTACTTGACAGTCGGGACCCACCTGGTCGAAGCGTACGTAGCGTTGTCAGTCTGGTCGCGAATGTGTACGTACATACTGGTCGATGTAGAGGCGCGCACGTGTCATAGTAGAGGCGCACACGTAGCATGTACACGTACGTACAGCGGCCAGGGTGCACGAAACAAAATATGGCCACGTACGTACATACGGGCAGGGTCTCGAACGCCTACTCGCGCATACGTAGGGCCAGGGCTCGTGTACATGGCTGGGTCGGAATGGAGAAACTGCGTCGTCGTCGTGTTCATGGGGAGCCAACCGGCTGGGTCGGAACGGAATGTGTCGTCTTGTTCATCGGGAGGGCTTGGACAGAACAGTCGATGGAAACGAGGCCTGGATACCGCGGAACGGAGGAAACAGACTTGTATTCAACCGGCCACGTTCGAAACGGGATCCTGTTCATCGGGAGGATTCTGGCGTACCGCAAAACGGAGGAAACAGACCTCCTACGGTCGAAACGGGGGTCCTGTTGATCGGGAGTGGTGTGGCGTATCGCAAAACGGAGGAAACAGACTTGTGCTGGAGCGCTACGGTCGAAATGGGGGTCCTGTTCATTGGGAGGGGTGTGGCGTACCGCAAAACGGGACTGCACAGGATACGGTTCATCTCCACCGCCGACCCCCTCCAGCCTCCACGGGCTACTGTTCATCCACCGTCGACCTCCTCCAGCCTCCACCTGCGACTGTTCATCCACGGGCTCCTGTTCATCCAGCCTCCACTGCGCGCTACTCCACCGGCTACAGTTCAACCAGCCCTCTCCACGGGCTCCTGTTCAAACACCCCTCCACGGGCTACTGTTCATCTGGCCCTCCACCGTCTACTATTCATCCAGCCCTCCACAGGGTGGTCCTGTTCATCCA
>NW_025286385.1:0-1127 GCF_018294505.1 Triticum aestivum
CGTAGCCTCCTCCCCACCACGGCCGAACCTCCGCCGTCGCCGAGCTCGTCGTCGACGCAGCTCCGGTGACCATTTGGTCACCCCGGCGAGTCCAACGAGTTCGCAAGACCCCGTAGAGCATCCCTAGCGCCTCGCTTCGCTCGACTTCGAGCTCCAACCCTGTTCCCGTGCACGACCGAACCCCGGCGGCCGCAGCCGAGCTCGCCGCCGTCAACTCCGGCCACCCCGAGCCCAACCACCACCACCAATAGTCGCGGCTCAACCTCAGCAACACGTAGATGCCTTCCGCCGTCCATTTGGTTGCCGGAATGGCAAAAAGCACTTTCGCCGCCGTCTCGGGCCTCGCCGGCGTCATGCCGCCGGCGGGTTTGACCTGTCCGACCTGAGGTTTGACCCCCCAGGGTCACTGACGCGTGGGCCCTGTCGGACAGGTAGTTAGTTAGTACTAATTACCGTTAGTCAACCCCCCCTGACACTGACAGTGGGCCCCAGCGCCACTAATCCCTAATTAGGATTAATTTAAACCTGTTAAACCCCCCCTGTCACTGACGTGTGGCCCCCACACGTCAGGTTTGACTTCAGCCAGCCGCAGTTGACCACTGACGTCATGCTGACGTCATGCTGGCGCAATAATTATAATTTCTGGATTTAAATTAAATCAGGAAATTCCAGAATATTATTTAAACTTCAAAAATTCATAACTTTTATTCTGTAACTCCAAATTGGACAAATTATATATGAAAAATGATCAGAAAAATCCAATCTACCCATCTGTACTATTTTCATGCATGATCAAACAAGTTAAATTGATGTTTTAAGCAGAACAAGGAAAAGCACTTTAAAAGACCATATTTGAACTTAAAATTTGAATCCTTGATTCAAATTTGTTCAAACCCCTCTGTTCTTAGTTGCATTAGCCCAACACACTCATATTGCCATGTTTCATGCATGCATCATATTGTTGCACATTGTTTGGTGATGGTTGTGTATCGATGTCCTTTGCGACAGGTTCTGCCCCCGAGGAGTACCGTGATTACCCTAACGAAGAACCATATCAGTGCATCGAACCATCAGGCAAGCAACCAACCATTTGATCATATCGATACAATCCCATGTTCTCGCTCCTG
>NW_025286386.1:0-1127 GCF_018294505.1 Triticum aestivum
GTGGCCCAGTGGTCAGCACGGGTATTGAAGAGCTCTAACCTTAAGGCCCGATTTTCACGGTCCTTATCCTCGAGCATCTCAGCAGTGGTGCGAGTCCGTGAATCCTCCTGAGTGGAGTCTGCATAGATAGCCTGGAGATACCCTTGTGCTCCCGGAAGTGATCCTGGCATATACCGGAAGTCAGAGTCCCGAAATAGACCAGATCTGACTCGCATAATGGTCATCATAGAGTAGGCGGCGTCCTGCACAGCCATCTCAATAGTAACCCCGAGTCCATAGGAGCAGTGAAGAGGCTCGGTGGATCCAGGATAAGATGGAAATATCCTGACAGTGCAGAGGTACTGGCTTTGATTAAAGTCTCGGAATTGCTCTTCGACCGTGTACTCGGGATACCAGCGGTATCCAGCCTCAGTCATTACCCTGACCAACTTAGCAGTATGGCCGGGTACATCTAGACATCGAGTCAGGCGAACCACTTGATTGAGGTCGCGAGTGGCCATCTGAAAGCACAATCATAATGCAAAGGCATTAGAATTCCTAGCAAAATTTTGGCAGCATAACAGCTGTAAATGCTCAAAAAGGATTTGAGACATTTGACAAAGGATTTCGTACACACTCATCATCATCATATCAAAGTTCTGAACCATTCTGGCTACATAATGTGGTAGTAGAACTGAACTAGGCTTGTAACCATCAAACTTATAAGGTACTACTGATTAGTAACACGTGATCCTGATAGAAAGAATAGATCCTAATTCCTTATCCCCCGGTGGAAGAATGGACTGACTCAGATCAGAAAGTCATAAGGTATAAGGAGTAAAAAGAGCCTTACGTTCCAACCCACAAACAATTCCCCTACATATAGCTAAAGAATTTCTAGACTCAACATCGACCAGTTTGGCTTGGAGAACCTACAGGCAGTCCGGCTCTGATGCCAACGCTGTCAGGACCCCGACTCGATGTCACATCGATCTAGCTGGTAACACCTCATATCACTTTGCGGCCTCACGCACGGTATCCCCACGGGTGTCGTCTTACCTTTTCCCGGGACCGTTTGCGCCTTTTGGCTCACGTATATGATAGTGTCGCTAGCATCCATATGATAAAGAGCCCGGGCTGACATGACT
>NW_025286387.1:0-1127 GCF_018294505.1 Triticum aestivum
CTCCGGGACCCCAAAATAGTGAGTAATAGTCCATGAAACGGGCCAGAATCGGCCAAAACTGCGATTGTTGATGACTGACACATAAGTGCACCTTGGGGTTCAACAACTATGGAAAACACTACGGGACCCCAAAACGGTGAGTAATAGTCCACGAAACGGGTCACAATCGACAAAAAGTGCGGGTGTTGATGACCGACATGTAAGTCCACCTTGGGGTTCAACAACTATGGAAATCGCTACGGGGCCCCAAAACGAGGAGTCCACGAAATGGGTCACAATCGACAAAAACCGCGAGTGTTGATGACCGACACGTAGACACACCCTGGGGTTCGTCAATCGTGGAAATCACTTCAAGACCCCAAAACCGAGTAATAGTCCAAGAAACGGGTCAGAATCATCCAAAACTACGAGTCTTCACAACGAACACGTAAGCACTCCTGGGGATTCGACAACCATAGAAATCACTCTGGGACCCCAAAACGGTGAGTAATAGACCACGAAACGGGTCACAATCGACCAAAAACGCGAGTGTTGATGACCGACACGTAGACGCACCCCGGGGTTCGTCAATCGTGGAATTCACATCGAGACCCCAAGACTGAGTAATAGTCCAAAGAAACGGATCAGAATCGGCCCACACTGCGAGTCCGGACGACCAACACGTAAGCACTCCTTGGGATGCGACAACCATGGAAATCGCTCTGGGACTCCAAAATGGTGATTAATAGTCCATGAAACCGGTCAGAATCACCAAAAACTGCGAGTGTTGATGACCGCCACATATATGCACCCCGAGGTTCGTCAATCGTGGAAATCACTCCGGGACCCCAAACAGTGAGTAATAGTCCATGAAACGGTCCAGAATCGCCCAAAAGTGCGAGTATTGATGACCGGCACGTAAGTGCACCTTGGGGTTCAACAACTATGGAAATCGCTATGGGGCCCCAAAACGGTGAGTAATAGTCCACGAAACGGGTCAGAATCGACAAAAAACAAGAGTGTTGATGACCGACACGTAGACGCACCCCGGGGTTCGTCAAGTGCTGAAATCACTCCGGGACCCCAAAATAGTGAGTAATAGTCCATGAAACGGGCCAGAATCGGCCAAAACTGCGATTGTTGATGAC
>NW_025286388.1:0-1127 GCF_018294505.1 Triticum aestivum
GGCCTTGAGTCGGCTGTGTTGCACGGTGTAGATATGCGCTTTGAGTCAGCCACGACGACCTATGATTGTTCGATCCTGCCATTTCGGGGTGGCGCCGGCCGATTAAAAGCATTGTCTGAGGTGGACTTGGGCAACAACGGAGAGGAGTGGTGCAGGGGTGGATTTGAGTACCAGTGGAGAGGATGTGGTGTGGGGGAGGGGAAGGATTGCCGACACGTGGAGTAAAAAATATACTCCACTATAGCCTTGAAAGGATAGGAAAGGTCCGGTTTATTCCTTTAAACTGGAATTGTATCCCCCTAGAGCATTTTAAGAGATAAACAACATGCAAACAAATCAAAAACACACTTTATTTTTTATTTCCCCACTTCATTTGACAAACCCAGATACTTATCTGCCAGAGCTTCACCAAAGAGATTCAATACTTGCTTAACATGTCCTTTCAACTCATTTGGACACCTCTTACTGAAATCCACTGAGGGCTTGTCTAAATTTATTTTTTTGCCTTGAGGCTCTTGAATATATTACCTCCGTCCCAAATTATTTGTGTTAAATTTATTTAAATACAGATGTACGTGTGTGAGACGAAGTGAATAATTCCAATGCTGAAACCATTTTCTGGGCTGCCTGTACATTAGCTTTCATAAAAACTAAGCTATGATCTGCAAATAACAAATGACTTACTTTTGTCGCTGTTGAGAGGGGAGCTCCTACTCAGCGCATTCAGCGCCGCTTAGGAACAACCACTACACCAACAGAGCTCGCATGTTAACAATTGTATTTAACGCTTCTATGTACTACACTAACTTATACGTATTTTGTTATGAAGAACTTGCGACCTGCACTACCTACATGTGTTCAGCTAACCACTAGGGCATATCTTTGCAACTGATAAAATGCAGCACTAACACTTGAAAAACTTTCATAGCCGCTCATATATGATTTTCTTTAACAAAAATGAAACTTCGCAAATTTCAGAAAAAGTTCATGAACATGCATAAAAATGTTGCCCTAAAAAAAGTTCAATGATGAAAGAAGTTCATCAATTTTAAAAAATACTTCACAAAATTTTGAAAAATGTTCATCAAAAAATTGAAAAAAAGTTCACTAATTTGTAAAAAGTTCAT
>NW_025286389.1:0-1127 GCF_018294505.1 Triticum aestivum
GTACCTTACAACTCAGGCAAGAACTCCTTCTTTGACTGGTCCATCTTGAACACCTTCAAGATCATGTCAAGGTATGTGCTCATTTGAAAGTATTATTAAGCATTTTGATCTATCCTTATAGATCTTGATGCTCAATGTTCAAGTAGCTTAATCCAGGCTTTCCATTGAAAAACACTTTCAAAATAACCCTATATGCTTTCCAGAAATTCTACGTCATTTCTGATCAACAATATGTCAACAACATATACTCATCATAAATTCTATAGTGCTCCCACTCACTTCTTTGGAAATACAAGTTTCTCATAAACTTTGTACAAACCCAAAATTTTTGATCATCATCAAAGCATACATTCCAACTCCGAGATGCTCACTCCAGTCCTTAGAAGGATTGCTGGAGCTTTGCATACTTATTAGCATCTTTCGGGATTGACAAAACCTTCCGGTTGTATCACATACAACCTTTCCTCATTAAAATCGTCGAGGAAACAATGTTTTGACATCCTATCTGCAAGATTTCATAAATAATGCAGTAATCGCTAATATAATTCCAACAGACTCTTAGCATCGCTACGAGTGAGAAAGTCTCATCGTAGTCAACTCCTTGAACTTGTCGGAAAACATCTTAACGACAAGTCGAGCTTTCTTAATGGTGACATTTACCATCATTGTCCATCTTCCTTTTGAAATCCATCTGTACTCATTAGCCTTACGACCATCGAGCCGTTCTGCCAAAGTCTACACTTTGTTTTCATACATGGATCCTCTCTCGGATTTTATGGCCTCAAGCCATTTATCGGAATCTGGGCCCACCATCGCTTCTCCATAGCTCGTAGGTTCATTGTTGTCTAGCAACATGACCTTCAAGACAGGATTACGTACCACTCTGAAGTAGTACGCATCCTTGTCATCCTACGAGGTTTGGGAGTGACTTGATCCGAAGTTTCATGATCAATATCATAAGCTTCCACTTCAATTGGTGTAGGTGCCACAGGAACAACTCCCTGTGCCCTGTCACACACTAGTTGAAGAGACGGTTCAATAACCTCATCAAGTCTCCACCATCCTCCCACTCAATTCTTTCGAGAGAAACTTTTCCTCGAGAAAGGACCCGATTCTAGAAACAATCA
>NW_025286390.1:0-1127 GCF_018294505.1 Triticum aestivum
ATAATTTGATCCGTAAGGGTAGGTTTTGCCACCAAGGTGGAGAGAAAACCTTGAGGAACAATGTGAAGGTTAAGCTTTCGAAATTCCTCATGGAGAAGCGGTTGACTTTGTTGTAACATCAGGTTGTTACAATAAGATTTACGACTTAGCGCATCAGCCATGACGTTGGCTTTCCCTGGGGTGTAGGTTATTCCTAAGTCGAAGTCAGTGATCAATTCAACCCAACGTCTCTGCCTGAGATTCAAATCCGGTTGGGTGAAAATATACTTCAGACTTTGGTGATCAGTGAATATTTCGCAACGATTACCGAGGAGGTAATGTCGCCAGGTCTTAAGTGCATAGACTACGGCTGCAAGCTCTAGATCATGAGTAGGATAATTCTCCTCATGTGGGTGCAATTGCCGTGAAGCGTAAGCAATTACGTGTCGATCTTGCATGAGAATGCAACCTAGTCCTTGTCGCGAGGCGTCACAGTAGATAACAAAGTCCTTGGAGAAGTCTGGCGGTACCAGCACGGGAGCAGAGGTCAGGCGTCTTTTCAGTTCCTGAAAGCTGTGCTCACATTGTGGAGTCCATTCGAACTTCTTATCTTTCTTGAGGAGTTCGGTTAGAGGTTTAGCAACCTTGGAGAAGTTCTCGACAAAGCGACGACAATAGCTCGCTAAGCCTAGAAAACTCCGAACTTGCTTGACCGATTCGGGTGGAGTCCAGTTAAGGACGGCTTGAACTCGCTCAGGGTTAACAGCAATACCTTTACCAGATATTACATGACCCAGATAGGTCACTTCTGACAACCAGAATTCACATTTAGAGAATTTGGCATAAAGGCGATGCTCTCGAAGTTTCTTCAACACTAGCCTTAGATGTTCGGCATGTTCTTCCTCGTTCTTGGAGTAGATGAGTATATCATCGAGGTAAACTACGACGAATTTATCCAAATACTCCATGAAGATTGAGTTCATTAACCGAGAAAAGGTGGCTGGAGCGTTGGTTAAACCGAAGGACATGACGGTGTACTCGTATTGGCCATAACGAGTAACAAAGGCCGTTTTAGGAATGTCCCCGTTTCTGATTTTGATTTGATGGTAGCCCAACCTCAAATCCATCTTGGAGAAGACTGAGGATCC
>NW_025286391.1:0-1127 GCF_018294505.1 Triticum aestivum
TTTTGAACTTATTTGAACTCCATAGTTTTTTGTGTTCAAAATGCACCATTCAGAGACACATAATCAATTTTCAACCCTTTCTGACTTCATTTGTTATTTTTCGTGCATTTACTGATTATTTTGAGCTATAAGACCCTGAAATTGAAAAGCATTTCAAATGAACTCTGAAAAGGTTGAAAGTTGGTATGGTATCATCATTTCACCCACATAGCATGTGCAAGAAAGTAGAGAGGGTTACGGCAAAAACTGGATGCACTTCGTGTACAAAATGGACAATCTCTTTCGGAGTATCAAGGTTTCATACGGAAACTCGTCTGTTACAAAGGGATTTCATTTTTTTTGAACTTATTTGAACTCCATAGTTTTTCTGTGTTCAAATGCACCATTCAAAGCCACATCATCAATTTTCAACCCTTTCTCACTTCATTTGTTATTTTTCATGCATTTACTGAATATTTTGAGCTATAAGACCCTGAAATTGAAAAGCACTTCAAATGAACTCTGAAAATGTTGAAAGTTGGCATGGTATCATCATTTCACCCACATATCATGTGCAAGGAAGTAGAGAGGGTTAAGGCAAAACCTGGATGCACTTCGTGTACAAAACAGACAATCTCTTTCGAAGTACCAGGGTTTCATACGGAAACTCGTCTGTTACAAAGGGATTTCATTTTTTGAACTTAGTTGAACTCCATAGTTTTTCTGTGGTCAAATGCACCATTCAAAGCCACATCATCAATTTTCAACCCTTGCTCACTTCATTTGTTATTTTTCATGCATTTACTGAATATTTTGAGCTATAAGACACTGAAATTGAAAAGCATTTCAAATGAACTCTGAAAATGTTGAAAGTTGGCATGGTATCATCACTTCACCCACATAGCATGTGCAAGAAAGTAGAGAGGGTTAATGCAAAACCTGGATGCACTTCGTGTACAAAACAGACAATCTCTTTTGAAGTATCAAGGTTTATACGGAAACTCGTCTGTTACAAAGGGATTTCATTTTTTGAACTTATTTGGACTCCATAGTTTTTGTGTGTTCAAAATGCACCATTCAAAGCCACATAATCAATTTTCAACCCTTTCTGACTTCATTTGTTATTTTTCATGCACTTACTGAATATT
>NW_025286392.1:0-1127 GCF_018294505.1 Triticum aestivum
CGGAGTAGCCCGACGAGGTATGCCGCCGGCCATCTCGTGTTGACCGGTTTTCTGTTAAGAAAACCTTTTGTTTAAAAAAAACAATAGATCGGTTTTTTTTTCGGTTTTCTTATTTCACGAGCGTTCACCGAACCGTTCGTTTTAACGAACGCGTTCGTCGGTTTTTCTCTGTTAACGAACGTCCGTTATTTAACCGTTCGTCCGTTTTTCTTTTTCGTCGGATTTTCTCGTTATTTTCTCAGATTCGGTTTCCGATCGAATTTTTGAATCTGTTTAACTTCTCGCTCGTTTATCGGAATCAGGCGATTCAAGCGCCAAGAGTTTCGTCTCGAAATTCTCTTTCTGTTTAACCTACTCAAACAAGTTTTTGCTATAGTAAAATTTGACCTAGATCCAGATTAGCAAACGAAGTTTCTTTCTTTCGCCGTTTGACTTTCGTTGCTTCTTTCGAGTTGATTCTTTTTGCAAACCGGAGTTCTTAAGTTGAACTTTCTGGTTGGATCTTTTATTCGAGTTTTACCTGTGCATTAGTTGAGTACTGATTGTATGCTTGTTTGTTTGCGATAGAGTACCCGGAGTGTGCCGCTTGTTACTTCGACTCGCTAGGTTTTGCGGATCATCAGCAAGGCAAGTAACACTTTGATCATACCCCGTTCATACCCAGTTTTATTGCATTAGATCTATTTCGTCAAACATATTGCATGATTAGGATCTAATTAAACTGTGGGTATTGGGAAGTAGTTGAGGTAGTACCTATTACCTGTTTTATCTATTAAACCCTTGGGAGTTACTTCTACGTTGCTTTTATCAATGCCATGCTATGCTCGTAGACGTGGATTGGGTTTGAGAGACATTCATGACAGATGTGAGATTGTTAATAATGGTTTAACTTAAGGTGGCAACTAAAAACTCACATCTGGGTGGATTGAGGCACCTGGAGAACCCAGTGTTGTCTGTATGTATAAGGTCCGCCACCCAGGCTCAAAGGGATCATAAGATTATTCATGCTAGAAACTTCCGTGTGCAGCCGCAAGCTATTATGGGCTCTAGCATAGCTGAGTAGGTTACAGGATCTCTTGAAGAGGTGGACTAGCAGATGTAGGGGAAAGTAGGTGTACCGGTCCATC
>NW_025286393.1:0-1127 GCF_018294505.1 Triticum aestivum
CGTGTAAACGACGGTAAGTGGTGAGAGCGTGTATGAAGAAGTACACCCCTGCAGGGTTAACATGATCTATTCGAATAGCCGCGTCCGCGGTAAAGGACTACTTGGTTGCCTATACAGTTCATAGACAAGTAAATGGAAACTACTAAAAGCCTCAAGATAAGTGTGAGTGCCGAGGATGGCTCTTCCGTAGGAAGACGGAGGTGGATCCTCGGTAGTGTATTGAAGTGGTGAGTAGTGGACTCGTGTGCGCAAAACATTTCAAGTTGGAGTATCGTAGGATAGTCTAGCCAAGAGTCAAAGCTGGCTTGCTGCAATAACTCCACCAACCCTTCTTGATACTATGCATGTATGTAGGATCTGATGTAAGTCTTGCTGAGTACCTTTGTACTCATGTTGCTATAATCTACATTTTTACAGAAGACGCTGCAACCCCTTCTGATGGGTTCTATGTAGACGTTGACATCAACAAGTAGGCTTAAGACCCAGGTGGTGACCCTGAGCTTGTGATGGACCACGTAGTATAGCTAGGCTTTCCAAGCCTCTTTTATTTTACTAGTTGTCTGTACCCAGACAATGTACTTCCGCTGCTGGCTTGTATGACTGTATGACTTGTATGTTGGGTCGTGAGACCGTACCTTTGTGAATGTTATGTATGGCTCCCTGAGCCTTAAATAAAGTACTTGTGTCATAGAGTCATGTTGTGATGCTTCGTTGTATTTGCACATATCGAGCATATTGTGTGTATGATTGAAATGCTTGGTATGTGTGGGATCTGACTATCTAGTTGTTTATCTTTAGTAGCCTCTCTTACCGGGAAATGTCTCCTAGTGTTACCGCTGAGCCATGGTAGCTTGCTACTGCTCTGGAACACTTAGGCTGGCCGGCATGTGTCCTTCTTCGTTCCTGTGTCTGTCCCTTCGGGGAAATGTCACGCTTTGAGTACCGGAGTCCTGTTAGCCCGCTACAGCCCGGTTTACCGGAGTCCTGCTAGCCCAGTGCTACAGCCCGGACCCACTTGCTGATGACCGACACGTTCGAAGCTGGGTCATGGATGCCTGTCCCTGTAAGTCTGTGCCACTTCGGGTTTACGACTAGTCATGTCAGCCCGGGCTCCTTATCATATGGAT
>NW_025286394.1:0-1127 GCF_018294505.1 Triticum aestivum
CCCTACCGCCGTCGCCGTGCCCCGCCACTGCCCCGCGGCGCCGTTTCCCCCCCTGTCGCCTCGGTCCACCTACCTCCGCCGCCCCCTAGCTGTGTTGCTCCGGCGCGCCCCGCCGTGGCCGGCGCACCCCCCCTGGTAGCCTGGGCGTGCGCCCAAACGGGCTAGCGCCCAACACCCGCAGTGCCATTCGGGCGGCGCCCGTGCCCTGCGCTCGCTCGGGTGCGCCCGCACCCGGTAGCCCGCCCCGCCTTGGCCCCATGGCCCTATGACACTTGGGGCCCACAGCCCCAGAAAGGTTTTAAAAAAAATATTAATAAAAATAATTAAATAATTGAATAATAATTAAATTAATTAATTAATTAAGGAATTAATTAAGTTAATTAATCATAATTAGATTAACCTAATTAACTAATTAGTTTAATTAAACAGTAATTAGATTAGTTAAACACTAATTAGACTAAACAGTCAATGACTAGTGGGACCCACACGTCAGTTGACCAGTCAACACCTCTGTTGACTGCTGACGTCATGCTGACGTCATGATGACGTCAGCAAATACTGTTTTGGATAATGTTGAATTTAAATAAATAATTAAAATCAGAAAATGATTAAACCTTTAGAAAATCATATCTTTTAATCCGTAACTCGGATGAAAATACTTTCTACATGAAAGTTGATCAGAACAACGAGACGAATCCGGATACGCAGCCCGTTCGTCCGCCACACATCCCTAGCATACCGAACACGCAACTTTCCCCCTCCGGTTCACCGGTCCGAAAACGCGAAACACCGGGAATACTTTCCCGGATGTTTTCCCCCTTCGTCGGTATCACCTACTACCGCGATTGGGCACACCTAGCATTGTTACTTGTCATGTCATGCATCGATATGCATTTGTTTGCATTGTATTCATTGTTTCTTCCCCCTCTTCTCTCCGGTAGACTACGAGACCGACGCTGCTGCTGCCCAGTTCGACTACGGAGTTGACGACCCCTCTCTCTTGCCAGAGCAACCAGGCAAGCCCCCCCCCCCTTGATCACCAGATATCGCCTATTCTACTCTATACTGCTTGCATTAGAGTAGTGTAGCATGTTACTGCTTTCTGTTATACCTATTCTGATGCATAG
>NW_025286395.1:0-1127 GCF_018294505.1 Triticum aestivum
TTGGCCGCAGCCCAAAACGGTCACACAAGTGAGGAGTTTTCTTGGCCTCGCTGGATTCTATAGGCGTTTTGTGAGAGATTTCAGCACCATTGCTGCACCTCTCAATGAGCTTACAAAGAAAGATGTGCCTTTTCTTTGGGGTACCGCACAGGAAGAAGCCTTCACGGTATTGAAAGATAAGTTGACACATGCTCCTTTACTCCAACTTCCTGATTTTAATAAGACTTTTGAGCTTGAATGTGATGCTAGTGGAATTGGATTAGGAGGTGTGTTATTACAAGATGGTAAACCTGTTGCATACTTTTCTGAAAAATTGAGTGGGCCTAGTCTGAATTATTCTACTTATGATAAAGAATTATATGCTCTTGTTCGGACTTTAGAAACATGGCAACATTATTTATGGCCCAAAGAATTTGTTATACATTCTGATCATGAATCTTTGAAACATATTAAAAGTCAAGCTAAACTGAACCGTAGACATGCTAAATGGGTTGAATTCATTGAGACTTTCCCTTATGTCATTAAACACAAGAAGGGAAAAGAAAATGTTATTGCTGATGCATTGTCTCGTCGCTATACTATGCTTTCACAACTTGACTTCAAAATATTTGGTTTGGAGACCATCAAAGATCAATATATGCATGATGCTGATTTTAAAGATGTAATGCAGAATTGTAAAGAAGGAAGAATGTGGAACAAGTTTGTTGTTAACGATGGATTTGTGTTTCGTGCTAACAAGCTATGCATTCCAGCTAGCTCCGTTCGTCTTTTGTTGTTGCAGGAGGCGCATGGAGGAGGATTAATGGGACACTTTGGCGTGAAGAAGACAGAGGACGTACTTGCTACACATTTCTTTTGGCCAAAGATGAGACGGGATGTTGAGCGTTTTATTGCTCGCTGCACTACATGTCAAAAAGCTAAGTCACGACTCAATCCTCATGGTTTATATATGCCTTTGCCTGTACCTAGTGTTCCTTGGGAGGATATATCTATGGACTTTGTTTTAGGTTTACCTCGAACAAAGAAGGGGAGGGATAGCATATTTGTTGTCGTGGATAGATTCTCGAAAATGGCACACTTTATACCATGTCATAAAAGCGATGATGCTGTTAATGTTGCTGATTTGT
>NW_025286396.1:0-1127 GCF_018294505.1 Triticum aestivum
CGTGCCGCCTCTTCGGACATGCCACAACACCACCCCGCATGTATGAGGGCCCGGTACGACGCTCCGGTGGCATTGCTACCCCCCCAGGGCCCCCGTCCCGCCTAACCCTGTAGCGTTTGACCACGGGATCTAGCCCTTTGACTTTGCACGGACGGGCTTTGACCAGTGGACCTCTCCACCCGGTTGTGTCGGGTCGGCCCAGAGGGACACCGGGGAGCAACATTCGGGCCAGGCCCACAGCTACATCCACTCCGTGTAGACCCGACGCGTCCGTTTCCCCCCTCCGGGTGCCGGCGGCGGCGCCATCCGTGAGGGGGGGCACGCGCCGGAGACGCGTGCTGGGCGTTTGCAACCGCCTCAACACTTCCAGACTTGTGAGAGGCCGCCTACGCAAGATTTTACGGTATGCTACCCCCCGAAGGCCGCCGGCCACAGTCGTAGACGTGCGAAGAGCAATCCGCGTAGAGGGAAGTGTTCAGATACTTCGCCATCACAAAAAATTATGAAAAATTACCATCAGTCCTATAGCACATGTGCCCACGTTGTGTAAAAAACTCATGATTTTATCGCGCTCCAAGTATTTAATAATATTCACGCTGCATCGTTACCGCAGAACGTCTACCACCGTTTCATTGCCGTCCATGAGGGGGGCCACAACCCGGAGACGCATGCCGCCTCTTCGGACATGCCACAACACCACCCCGCATGTATGAGGGCCCCGTACGACGCTCCGGTGGCATTGCTACCCCCCAGGGCCCCCGTCCCGCCTAACCCTGTAGCGTTTGACCACGGGATCTAGCCCTTTGACTTTGCACGGACGGGCTTTGACCAGTGGACCTCTCCACCCGGTTGTGTCGGGTCGGCCCAGAGGGACACCGGGGAGCAACATCCGGGCCAGGCCCACAGCTACATCCACTCCGTGTAGACCCGACGCGTCCGTTTCCCCCCTCCGGGTGCCGGCGGCGGCGCCATCCGTGAGGGGGGGCACGCGCCGGAGACGCGTGCTGGGCGTTTGCAACCGCCTCAACACTTCCAGACTTGTGAGAGGCCGCCTACGCAAGATTTTACGGTATGCTACCCCCCGAAGGCCGCCGGCCACAGTCGTAGACGTGCGAAGAGCAATCCGC
>NW_025286397.1:0-1126 GCF_018294505.1 Triticum aestivum
GCGCCCTTATCCTCCCCGTCGCCGGCGAGGGGGTGCGGCGGGGACGGCCACTGTTCCGCCCCCGGTCGGGGGAACAGGGAAGGGGCGAGGGGGAGAGTGGGCTGGGCCGGGGCGCGGGGCGCGGGTGGCGGCCCAGCTTGGGCCGGGGTTCGGGGGTGCGGGGGTGCGGTGCAGATGGGCCACGGGTCCATGGGGGGGGCCTGCTCCCTTTTTTTTCTTTTGACTGTTTCTGTTTTCCTTTTATTTGTTCTATTTCCTTTTCTGTTTTATTTCATTTAAAGTATTTAGGCATTTTATAAAAAGGTGTTTTCTCCACCACAATTACCAGTGTATTATTTAGCACACACTGAACATTTTTGTTGGAATTTTTGAAAACTTTTATTTTCCACTTTAATTATATTTGAATTTGAACTAGGAGTTTGAAAAGGGTGTGATTCAAATGTGATCAACCCCTGTTTAGCAACATGACTAGCTTAATCACAGGGGGTTACTGTAGCATGATTCTCAGGGTGTTACAAATCTCCTCCACTACAAGAAATCTCGTCCCGAGATTTAGGAGGTAGAAGGAAACAGCGCGGGGTATTCTTCGCGCAGACGATCCTCTCGTTCCCAAGTGGCCTCATCTTCAGAATGGTGCGACCACTGGACTTTGAGAAACTTGATCGCCTTCTGACGTGTGCGGCGTTCAGCTTGGTCGAGAATGCGGACCGGATGCTCCTTATAGGAGAGGTCTTGCTGCAATTCGAGCACTTCGTGATCCACCGCTCGGATTGGATCCTTGAAGCAACGGCGGAGCTGTGACACATGGAACACATCGTGAACCTGAGAAAGGTTCGGCGGTAGCTCCAGTTGGTATGCCACTTTTCCACGCCTTTCGAGAATAGTGAATGGGCCAATATAGCGAGGAGCTAGTTTGCCCTTGATCCCGAAGCGGTGAGCACCCTTCATAGGTGTGACTCGAAGATAAGCCTTTTCGCCAGGTTGATAGACCATGTCTTTATGATGACGGTCATACTGACTCTTCTGACGTGACTGAGCAGTCTTGAGATTCTCGCGAATAATGCGGACTTGTTCTTCGGCATCTTGGATAATATCCGGACCGAAGAGTGGACGTTCCCCAGTTTCT
>NW_025286398.1:0-1126 GCF_018294505.1 Triticum aestivum
TGGGGAAGGGGGATAGGGTTTCGGTGCCCCCCGGGAGGGGTTAATGGCCTAGGTCTGGGCCGGCTGTGTGGCAAGTTGGGCCTCCTGGCCCAGGGGAGAGGGGGGGTTCTCTTTCTTTTTTGTTTGTTCTTTTGTTTTCTGGTTTTAATCTTTTCTTTTATTTACTTTATTTGTTTCTGTTTTCCTTTTCTTATTTAATAGTTTATAGTTTTTGGAAAAAGTGAAACTCACCCCTCAATTAGATTTGTAAAGTCAACTGTTCTCACAAAAAGTTTGGGACAAAAGTAAAGTACCTTGTATTCTCTATTAACTAAAAAGACATTTAAGTTATTGTTTCGGTCATTGTTTTATTTATTTTAGTGCCTTTAATTATTATATAATGATGTGGATCCTCCACCGTAATTACTTATGATTTATCCGACACAACCCGATCAATTTAGTTTTAATATTTGAAACCTTTGTTGTTTGCCTATTTTTGAATTTGAATTTCGAATCAGTTTTTGAACTAACGCGAGATTAACAACAGTAACTGTGGTGACGTGGCATCGTTAACGTGGGATTACTGTAGCCTAATTATCCGGGCGTCACAATTCTCCTCCACTACAAGAAATCTCGTCCCGAGATTTAAGAGGTAGTGAAAGGGGGAAAGGTTTGGTAGCGAATCTAGCGGGTCTTCTCATCCTGGCTTGCTCTTCTCGAAGAGGCCGGACCAATACATTGATGTATTCATTTCTCTGCTTCAGGCCATCATGATGAAGTCGGCGTCCTTTCTTCCGGAACTCCATCGTACTTATGAATAGGTAAGGGGCAGCTCGGCTACGACAGAATGCTTATGAGGGAAACAATCTGGGGTTTAACCCATGAAGGAGCATAAGATTATCTCTCGAGTTGAACATATCGAATACATCAAGAGTAAGGTACGAAGGTACAATAAGAGGTTCCAAGTGGATAGATAGTTGCTCAAAGTCTGAACCAGAGTGAGAAAGGGTTTTAGAGCAGCGAGAGTAAGTATTGCGTCTGATACCAGAATAGAGCACTAGGAGGGTGGCTCGTGAATTAAATACGAAGCCAAGCGCGAGGAATAACTTCGACAACAGGGTGTATAGGAGAGTCGGGTTTTGATCCT
>NW_025286399.1:0-1126 GCF_018294505.1 Triticum aestivum
TCTCTTCTTTCACGTACCACTAAAACCTTGCATCTGCTTGATGTCCTTCGTGTTCCCTCAGTCACACGTAGTTTACTCTCGGTTCCTAAATTAACTCGTGACAACAATGTGTTTGTTGAGTTTCACCCTTTCCATTTTTTTGTTAAGGACCGGGACACGAGGGACGTTCTTCTTAGTGGTCGAGCTCGCGACGGCTTATACGCACTTGATGTGCCACGAGTCTCTCAAGTTTTCAGTGGTGTTCGGGTGTCGTCGTCGCAGTGGCACTCTCGCCTTGGCCACCCCGCTACTCCCATTGTGCGCCATGTGCTTCATCGCCATCATCTTCCTGTTGAGTCGAGTAATAAGGAGTTTCTAGTGTGTGATGCTTGTCAACAAGGCAAGAGTCATCAGTTGCCTTTTTCTGTATCAAGTCGTGTTGTCATGGCTCCTCTTGAACTTGTGTTTTCAGACGTGTGGGGCTATGCCCAAACTTCTGTTAGTGGTCACAACTATTATGTCAGTTTCATCGATGCTTTCAGTCGCTTTACTTGGATTTATCTTATTAAGCGCAAATCTGATGTGTTTCATGTCTTTATGCAATTTCAAGCACATGTTGAACGATTGCTTAAGCACAAAATTATCCATGTTCAGTCAGACTGGGGGGGGGGGGTGAGTATCGTAATCTTAACACCTTCTTTCAGAAGCTTGGCATCTCACACCATGTGTCTTGTCCTCATACACATCAGCAGAACGGTGCAGCTGAGCGCAAACACCGTCACATAGTTGAAACTGGCCTGACACTTCTTGCACATGCCTCTGTCCCGTTTCGGTTCTGGAGCGATGCTTTTGTTACTGCCTGTTTTTTGATAAACAGGATTCCCACACGACGCCTTCACATGAAGTCTCCACTCGAAGTGTTGCTTAATGAAACTCCAGATTACTCCCTCCTCAAAGTGTTCGGCTGTGCGTGTTGGCCGCATCTTCGTCCGTACAATAAGCATAAACTTGAGTATCGATCTAAACAATGTGTGTTTCTTGGGTACAGTCCTCTCCACAAAGGTTACAAGTGTCTTCACATCCCGTCAAATCGTGTTTACATTTCTCGTGATGTTGTGTTCGATGAGACTGTCTTCCCGTTTTCCAC
>NW_025286400.1:0-1126 GCF_018294505.1 Triticum aestivum
CATGATCTCCATCATCGTGTCTTCATGAAGTTGTCTCGTCAACTATTACTTCTACTACTACAGCTAACGGTTAGCAATAAAGTAAAGTAATTACATGACGTTTATGTTGACACGCAGGTCATAAATAAATTAAGACAACTCCTATGGCTCCTGCCCATTGTCATACTCATCGACATGCAAGTCGTGATTCCTATTACAAGAACATGATCAATCTCATACATCACATATATCATTCATCACATCCTTTTGGCCATAACACATCACATAGCATACCCTGCAAAAACAAGTTAGACGTCCTCTAATTGTTGTTTGCATGTTTTACGTGGCTGCTATGGGCTTCTAGCAAGAACGTTTCTTACCTACGCAAAAACCACAACGTGATATGCCAATTGCTATTTACCCTTCATAAGGACCCTTTTCATCGAATCCGATCCGACTAAAGTGGGAGAGACAGACACCCGCTAGCCACCTTATGCAACTAGTGCATGCCAGTCGGTGGAACCAGTCTCACGTAAGAGTACGTGTAAGGTCGGTCCGGGCCGCTTCATCCCACGATGCCGCCGAATCAAGATAAGACTAGTAACGGCAAGCATATTGAACAAAATCAACACCCACAACTACTTTGTGTTCTACTCGTGCATAGAAACTACGCATAGACCTAGCTCATGATGCCACTGTTGGGGAACGTAGCATAAATTCAAAATTTTCCTACGTGTCACCAACATCTATCTATGGAGTCATCTAGCAACGAGGGAGGAGTGGATCTACATACCCTTGTAGATCGCGCACGGAAGCGTTCAAGAGAACGGGGTTGATGGAGTCGTACTCGTCGTGATCCAAATCACCAATGATCCTAGCGCCGAACGGACGGCACCTCCGCGTTCAACACACGTACGGAGCAGCGACGTCTCCTCCTTCTTGATCCAGCAAGGGGGAAGGAGAGGTTGATGGAGATCCAGCAGCACGACGGCGTGGTGGTGGAAGTAGCGGGATTCCAACAGGGCTTCGCCAAGCGCTGCGGGAGGAGGGAGATGTGTCATGGGAGGGAGTGGGAGGCGCCAGGGCTCCGGTCTTGCAGCCCTCCCTTCCCCCACTATATATAGGGCCAAGGAAGAGGGGGGGGGGG
>NW_025286401.1:0-1126 GCF_018294505.1 Triticum aestivum
AATCTATCCATCTGTACTATTTTCATGCATGATCAAACAAGTTAAATTGATGTTTCAAGCAGAACAAGGAAAAGCACTTTAAGAGGCCATGTTTGAGTTTGAAATTTGAATCTATGATTCAAATTTGTTCAAACCCTTCTGGTTTTAGTTGCATTAGCCCAACACACTCATATTGCTATGTTTCATGCATGCATCATATTGTTGCACATTGTTTGGTGATGGTTGTGTATCGGTGTCCTTTGCGACAGGTTCTGCCTCCGAGGAGTACCGTGATTACCCTAACGAAGAACCGTATCAGTGCATCGAACCATCAGGCAAGCAACCAACCATTTGATCATATCGATACAATCCCATGTTCTCGCTCCTGCTCTCTTTTACTGCATTAAGACAACACGATTCAAACTGCTGTGTGCTACGGTAGTTGAACCCATTTCCTCTGCATGACCTGTCATTGCCACAGTAACTAGATGAAACCCACTAGCATGTGTAGGAGTTGATTCAGCCCTATGTATGTGTTGTTCCTACCTTGCTATGCCTGCTATGCTTAGAGTCGTGTCAGGTCTGGTTCATCTGGGTGATGGGCTAGAGTGAAATGATTATGTCGGTAATGAGAGTGGTGTGGTGAACACGATTTGGTAAAGGTATCGATGAGAGGCCATGTAGGAGTACATGGTGCGTTGTTTCATTGAAGCCGACCTTAAGCACTGAGATCTGTATGTGTGATTTAAGAATCAGCTACTACCATGCATTGGGCCCGAAACCAATGGACCCTCTCGGCTTCTTATTCACCCTAGTTCTCCGTCCAGGAGTTGCAAGTAGTTTCTGGTGTTTGTAGCCTACTGGAGGCCGTGGACAGCGCTGACCGTAGGGGTGGGCTGTGATGCGGTAGGTACGTGGCACGGTGTACCGAATACCCGTTAGGTATCTCGGGAACCCTGTTCACATCGTTCGGGGCCGTATGGGAAACCTCGGCCGGACTCCCTGCGGATGGAACCTGGATAGGCGATAAACCTGGACTGGAGGCTTAGGTGATTAGGTAGGTCGTGGCCGACACCCACGTTGGGCTTCCGCTTGAAGGTTGCCGAGTACATGTCGTGTAAACGACGGTAAGTGGTGAGAGCGTGTA
>NW_025286402.1:0-1126 GCF_018294505.1 Triticum aestivum
ATTGCATCATTTGCATTTGAGGTCATCTTGATACCCAAAATGCTGTTAGAAGGAGGCTTCGTGAGTTAACTTGCAGATCCGTTAGTTCATCATGCACTTTTGTCATTTTTGCCATGTTTAATTCGTGCATGATATGCCTGTGCCCCTTTGGGATGTATTGTGAAGCATTTTGTCTTCTTTCCAGAGGTGCCACCCATGCATTTTTAGGATGTGTGTGTTGTCTTGTGCAAGCTTGCGAAGAGAGGTACCTGAGATTGCAGATTTCAGCGACTTAGTGATTTTCGCTAAGTCTGGGATATTTTAGTTCATGATGCTATATGTCCAGCTTGTTTCCTAGTGATCCGTGCCTCTTTTGAGGATGATCAGTAAGGGAGTTTTGATATTTATGTCATGCTCTATCCATCCATGTCTTTGTTGGCATTTGTGGAGTGCTCTAGGTTGACTCAATCGAGCTCAACTTTTGCTTTGTTGTTAATCTGGGCAGATCGTCAACTTGTTTGCGATTTCGCCGATGCTACCGTTAGTGTTCCATGCATGCTATGCCTTCGTTCTTGCCATGTGTAGCTAGCACTTTGTGCCTTCTTGCTGGTTATATGCTTTCCTTGCCATGACTTGCACCGTAGTGAGTGCATCGAGCTCGTTTACATGCCTTCGTGAGTTAAATTTCAGCATGTCTCAGTTTTCACCAAGTCTGAAAACTGATTGTGTTCGAGCGATGTTCGTGAGCTCGGTAGAGTATTTTGTGAACCCTTTTGGCCCCAGGTCACTTTGGGTGTTTTATTAAGCTTGTTGAATAGCTCCATGCCATGTTCTTACTTGTCATGTTCAGGTTTTCTATCATGTTGTTTTGCTGCTCCGAAGAGAGCATCGTGATCTGAAATTTCAGACTAGTGTTAATTTCACTAAGTCTGAAATCTGTTTTGCATTTGCGTTTTAGCCATGCTTGTTTGAACCTCTTAATGGATGAATTTGCCTATGGCTCAGTGCTAGTGTTTTGTCAACCATCTTGTGTACATCACTGCCATGTATTTTGTTTTCATGTTTGGTGGCTGTAGCATGTTCATTTCGTTGCATTTAGATGCCTACTTGCTGCAAATCGCAGACCGGTGTCATATCTTAAAACGCT
>NW_025286403.1:0-1126 GCF_018294505.1 Triticum aestivum
TGCCCTGCCGCCCCCCTGTGAGCTAGCACCTGCCCTGCCCTGCCCTGCCCGCGCCCCTGCCTTGCGCTGCCCTGTCCCGCCGGCGCCACCGCTGCCGCCATGCCCCTTTTTTTAGTTTAATTTTTTTCATATATATGTATAATGTATGTGTATGTATGTGGCTATATGTTTTTGTTCATATGTTGCAATATGTTTTTTTATTTTTATGAGTTTATTTTTTTGTTCATATGTGATGTATATGTGTATGTGGCTATATGTTTATTTTTTTGTTCATATGTTACAATTTTAGAAAAGTTTTATATATGCAAAAGTTACAATTTTAGAAAAAGAAGGATAGGAAAGAAGAAAATAAGAAGAGGAGAGGAAAAGAAGAGGAGAAATAGGTAAGAAGAAGAAAAAAGAAGATAAAGAGAGGAGAAGAAGAAAGGAATAGTGGAGAGGAAGAGAAAATAGAATATTCTATTTTCTCTTCTTCTCCACTATTCCTTTCTTCTTCTCCTCTTTTTTTTCTTCTTTTTTTTCTTCGATCTTCTCCTCTAGCTATTCCTTTCTTCTTCTCATCTTTCTTCTTCTTCTTCTTCTTCTTCTTCTTCTTAATTTTTATCGGGAACGAGGGTGTCGAGGATCGCGGAGGGGTCGAGGGTCGGGAACTAGGGTAGAGGTTCGAGGGTCGTTAAGGGGTCAAGGGTCGAGGGTTTCATGGTTCTATAGGGGCGAGGGATCGAGGGTCGAGGGTTCCAGGGTCGTCTAGAGGTCGAGGGTTCCAGGGTCGTCGAGGGTTCGAGGGGTCGAGAGAGGTTTCCTAGTGTCAAAGTATTGAAGAAATCCATGGCTTCATCATTAGCCGGAAGTAACCATGGCATGATGGTACGAAGTCCTCCAAAGTTATTCTGGAATGGAGTCCCGGATAGGATAATTTGCCTTTTTGTACGAATCTCAGCAAAGGCCTTTCAAATAACGATATTCGGAAGGTTCTTGCTGAACTTTGTACCAAAAAGCGAATTATCCTATCTGGGACTCCGTTCCAAAATAACTTTGGAGAGCTTCGTACCATCATGCACCTGTTACTTTCGCCTAATGATGAAGACATGGTTTTGTTGAATCCTTTGACACTAGGCAACCTCCC
>NW_025286404.1:0-1126 GCF_018294505.1 Triticum aestivum
GGTGCCCCCTGCCACCATATTCCTCGATAATACTGTAGCGGAGTTTAGGCGAAGCCCTGCTGCTGTAGTTCATCAAGATCGTCACCACGCCGTCGTGCTGACGAAACTCTTCCCCGACACTTTGCTGGATCGGAGTCCGGGGATCGTCATCGAGCTGAACGTGTGCTCGAACTCGGAGGTGCCGTAGTTTCGGTGCTTGATCGGTTGGATCGTGAAGACGTACGACTACTTCCTCTACGTCGTGTCATCGCTTCCGCAGTCGGTCTGCGTTGGGTACGTAGACAACACTCTCCTCTCGTTGCTATGCATCACATGATCCTGTGTGCGCGTAGGAAAATTTTTGAAATTACTACGAAACCCAACAGTGGTATCAGAGCCAGGTTATTGATGTTGATGTTATATGCACGAGTAGAACACAAGTGAGTTGTGGACGATACAAGTCATACTGCCTACCAGCATGTCATATTTTGGTTCGGCGGTATTGTTGGACGAGACGACCCAGACCAACCTTACGCGTACGCTTACGCGAGACCGGTTCCCTCGACGTGCTTTGCACAGAGATGGCTTGCGGGCGACTGTCTCTCCAACTTTAGTTGAACCAAGTATGGCTACGCCCGGTCCTTGCGAAGGTTAAAACGGAGTCTATTTGACAAAGTATCGTTGTGGTTTTGATGCGTAGGTGAGATTGGTTCTTACTTAAGCCCGTAGCAGCCACGTAAAAAATTGCAACAACAAAGTAGAGGACGTCTAACTTGTTTTTGCAGGGCATGTTGTGATGTGATATGGTCAAGGCATGATGCTGAATTTTATTGTATGAGATGATCATGTTTTGTAACCAAGTTATCGGCAACTGGCAGGAGCCGTATGGTTGTCGCTTTATTGTATGCAATGCAATCGCGATGTAATGCTTAACTTTATTACTAAACGGTAGTGATAGTCGTGAAAGCATAAGATTGGCGAGACGACAACGATGCTACGATGGAGATCAAGGTGTCGCGCCGGTGACGATGGTGATCATGACGGTGCTTCGGAGATGGAGATCACAAGCACGAGATGATGATGGCCATATCATATCACTTATATTGATTGCATGTGATGTTTATCTTTTTATGCATCTTATCTTGCT
>NW_025286405.1:0-1126 GCF_018294505.1 Triticum aestivum
AAACTTCTCATGCCATTGCTTAGGTGCCTGTTTCAGACCATACAAAGATTTTAACAACTTGCACACCTTTCTCTCTTCACCCTTTACCACAAACCCGTTAGGCTGATCCATATAGATCTCCTCTTCCAACTCTCCATTGAGAAAAGTTGTCTTTACATCCATTTGATGAATGATAAGACCATAAGAGGCAGCCAAGGAAAGTAACACTCGAATGGTGGTCATTCTAGCAACGGGTGAATAGGTGTCAAAGTAATCTTCGCCTTCTTTCTGAGTGTAGCCCTTGGCCACTAGCCGTGCCTTGTACTTATCAATAGTACCATCAGGCTTTAGCTTCTTTTTGAACACCCACTTACAGCCCACAGGTTTACAACCATATGGTCTATCAGTTAGTTCCCACGTTCCATTAGAAAGAATTGAGTCCATCTCATTATGAACAGCTTCTTTCCAATCATCTACATCCGGAGATGCATATGCTTCTGCAATCGTCTTGGGTGTGTCGTCCACAAGGTATACAATGAAATCATCACCAAAGAATTTTGCAATCCTTTGTCTCTTGTTCCTTCTAGGAACTTCATTGTTATCCTTCTCAAGGACTTCCTCATGTGATTGTTCGAAATATTCATCGGTTGTACTAGATTCAGGAATTATCTCAGAAGAAAATCTAGCAATGCTATGCATATCTTTCATAGGAAATATGTTCTCAAAAAATGTTGCATCACGAGATTCCATTATAGTATCAACATGCATATCAGGTACTTCAGATTTTACCACTAAAAACCTATAAGCAATGCTCCGTTGAGCATACCCTAGAAAGACACAATCCACTGTCTTTGGTCCAAGTTTGCGTTTCTTAGGAATAGGAATATTGACCTTTGCCAAACATCCCCAAGTGCGCAAATAAGAAAGTGATGGTTTTCTCCCAACCCACTCCTCATAAGGGGTTTTCTCTTTATTATTGTTGGGAACTCTATTCAGGACATGACATGAAGTCAATAGAGCCTCCCCCCACCATGCCTTAGATAAACCAGCAGTGTCTAACATGGCATTCACCAAGTCAGTCAATGTGCGGTTTTTCCTCTCGGCCACTCCATTTGATTGAGGTGAATAGGGAGGCGTCCTCTCATGA
>NW_025286406.1:0-1126 GCF_018294505.1 Triticum aestivum
GCATTTTATGATTATGAAATTTGGCAAATGGACGTCAAAACGGCATTCCTTAATGGTTTCCTTAAGGAAGAATTGTATATGATGCAGCCGGAAGGTTTTGTCGATCCTAAAAATGCTGACAAGGTGTGCAAGCTCCAACGCTCGATTTATGGGCTGGTGCAAGCATCTCGGAGTTGGAACATTCGTTTTGATGAGATGATCAAAGCGTTTGGGTTTACACAGACTTATGGAGAAGCCTGTGTTTACAAGAAAGTGAGTGGGAGCTCTGTAGCATTTCTCATACTATATGTAGATGACATACTTTTGATGGGAAATGATATAGAACTTTTGGACAGCATTAAGGCCTACTTGAATAAGAGTTTTTCAATGAAGGACCTTGGAGAAGCTGCTTATATATTAGGCATCAAGATCTATAGGGATAGATCAAGACGCCTCATAGGTCTTTCACAAAGCACATATCTTGATAAGATTTTGAAGAAGTTCAAAATGGATCAGTCCAAGAAAGGGTTCTTTCCTGTTTTGCAAGGTGTGAAATTGAGCTCAGCTCAATGTCCGACCACGGCAGCAGAGATAGAAGAGATGAGTGTCATCCCCTATGCCTCAGCCATAGGTTCTATTATGTATGCCATGCTGTGTACCAGACCTGATGTAAACCTTGCTGTAAGTTTGGTAGGAAGGTACCAAAGTAATCCCGGCAAGGAACACTGGACAGCGGTCAAGAATATCCTGAAGTACCTGAAAAGGACTAAGGAAATGTTTCTCGTTTATGGAGGTGACGAAGAGCTCGTCGTAAAAGGTTACGTCGACGCTAGCTTCGACACAGATCTGGATGACTCTAAGTCACAAACCGGATACGTGTATATTTTGAATGGTGGGGCAGTAAGCTGGTGCAGTTGCAAGCAGAGCGTCGTGGCGGGATCTACATGTGAAGCGGAGTACATGGCAGCCTCGGAGGCAGCACATGAAGCAATATGGGTGAAGGAGTTCATCACCGACCTAGGAGTCATACCCAATGCGTCGGGGCCGATCAAGCTCTTCTGTGACAACACTGGAGCTATTGCACTTGCCAAGGAGCCCAGGTTTCACAAGAAGACAAGGCACATCAAGCGTCGCTTCAACTCCATCC
>NW_025286407.1:0-1126 GCF_018294505.1 Triticum aestivum
CTGAAGTGTGCCTTGCCATGAGTCAGTCAAGGGGTACAAGAGTGATCCAAGAATGGCTCACAGGACAGCGGTCAAAGTTATCCTTAGTAACTAGTGGACTAAGGAATTTTCTCGATTATGGAGGTGGTAAAAGAGTTCGTCGTAAAGGTTACGACGATGCAAGCTTGACACCTATCCGGATAGCTCTGAGTAGAGAGACCGGATACATATAATGGAGCAATAATTTAGAATAGCTCCAAGTAGAACAGTTGTTTGGAATAGCTCCAAATAGAGCGTGGTAGCTGCATCTAGGAGATGACATAGAGATTTGTAAAGCACACACGGATCTGAAAGGTTCAGACCCGTTGACTAAAACCTCTCTCACAAGCAACATGATCAAACATAAAACTCATTGAGTGTTAATCACATAGTGATGTGAACTAGACTACTGACTCTAGTAAACTCTTGGGTATTAGTCACATGGCGATGTGACCTATGAGTGTTAATCACATGGCGATGTGAACTAGATTATTTACTCTAGTGCAAGTGGGAGACTGTTGGAAATATGCCCTAGAGGCAATAATAAAAGTATTATTATTATATTTCCTTGTTCATGATAATTGTCTTTTATTCATGCTATAACTGTATTATCCGGAAATTGTAATACACGTGTGAATACATAGACCACAATATGTCCCTAGTGAGCCTCTAGTCGACTAGCTCGTTGTGATCAACAGATAGTCATGGTTTCCTGGCTATGGACATTGGATGTCGTTGATAACGGGATCACATCATTAGGAGAATGATGTGATGGACAAGACCCAATCCTAAGACTAGCACAAAAGATCGTGTAGTTCATTTGCTAGAGCTTTGCCAATGTCAAGTATCTCTTCCTTCGACCATGAGAGCGTGTAACTCCTGGATACCGTAGGAGTGCTTTGGGTGTATCAAACGTCACAACGTAACTGGGTGACTATAAAGGTGCACTACAGGTATCTCCGAAAGTATCTATTGTTTTATGCGGATCGAGACTGGGATTTGTCACTCCGTGTAAACGGAGAGGTATCTCTGGGCCCACTCGGTAGGACATCATCATATGCGCAATGTGACCAAGGAGTTGATCACGGGATGATGTGTTACAGAACGA
>NW_025286408.1:0-1126 GCF_018294505.1 Triticum aestivum
TTTTCTTTTTTAGGGATAGGAAAATTTCGTCGATATGGTTCATTTTATATATAGCATAACAATCTTGGGCAAGAGTTTATGATCATATATGTATTCCAACAAGGAAGGAGGATTTTCAATGCGGGATATAAAAACATATCTCTCTGTAGCACCCGTGCTAAGTACTCTATGGTTTGGTGCTTTAGCAGGTTTATTGATAGAAATTAATCGTTTATTCCCAGATGCTTTGTCATTCCCTTTTTTTTAATTCTAGTTATTGCTATGGAAGGGATAGATTTCTTCGTGATATGACAAAATTTGATCCTTTTCAATCTTTTTTTAGTATCGGAAGGAAAAAGAAAGAAAAGATGGATTGGGTTGAACCTCAGAGTCATTAAAAATTTGGTAAACCCCATTTTTGAAAATAGAAATTCAATTTAAAGGGGTACCCAAGCTAAATAAGGCCTCAGAAATCAGAGCATAGAAAAGGCGGGGCTGGCTAATTAAATGAAAGGATATAAAAAAAGGATGAGTCTTGCAGTTATAGTTACGGCCGCGTTGAAGTAGACCGAATGTAATTCAATCATCTGCGTTGAAGTAGACCGTAAAAATAGAGTACTATAATAAAAAGGTAAGTGTAAAAAAGAATGATCCCGTGTTATATATGGTAATCGCCCCGCTTCCTGACACGATTGCCTCTTTATCTTTATATAGATAGATTCTATGGGGTTATTACTTAGTAAGTCTATTTTGTACAAGAGCCCCTCCTATCTGATAGAAAAGGGTCCCATGATCCCGAGCCGATCTTACCTTGGCTCGCAAACCCCAAGTTTGTCTATGAAGAGCTAATCTAATTGTATTTTTTTCTAGAATGGATTTCTTATGTGGAATACTAATGGATAGGGCTTCGTTGCTAAGTGCTACAAGATCTAGTGCACTGGAACTCGTGGTTATGGACCCGAATCCTTTAGTATGGAACATTGTCTTTTCCAAGTAAAAACCCCTAGTATATGAAAGAATGAAAAGGTGCTTTCGTTCTTGTGGAATAAGAAGCCCTCGTACCTTAATGAAAGGAAAATCGTAATTTTTCGTTAGGTATTTGACCAAATAGGATCGTCCAGTTCCTACAGAACCTATCACTAAAATA
>NW_025286409.1:0-1126 GCF_018294505.1 Triticum aestivum
GAAGAGGGCTGGCATTAAGAGAATAGAGTTGACGCTTTGCAACTCTAGTGGAGACGGTGACTATCTTGCCAGATGGGTGTGTAAGCTGAACAGATCTTGTGTAACAATCAATCTTGGCATGATGAGCTGTCATCCAGTCCATACCCAAGATGATGTTAATATCTGAAGACTTGAGGGCTACAAGTGATGCAAGGAATACAAGTCTGTCAACAAGGATTTCGTTACCATGGCTTACACTAGAGGTTTGCCATTTGGATCCAGGAGTTTGGATGACTAGCGGAATTGGCATTTCACAAAATGACAGGTTGTGCAAGTTAGCATAGCTTTCAGAAATGAAGGAGTGAGATGCTCCAGTATCAAATAGAACTGATGCTGGGTGACAATTGACAAGGAGTGTGCTAAGAACGACATCTGGATCATCATGAGCGTCTTTAGCTGAGACGTGATGCACACGACCACGCTCAGTGGGGGCTGACTTGACACTGATCATCTTGTGTGATGGCTTAATACAGCCAACAGTCTTCTCGGGCTGGGGTGGAGCATAACTAGTCTGAGAGCAGTCACGTGCATAGTGTCCTGGCTTCCCGCATGTGAAGCAAGTCCCTGAGGTTGGACGGGGACCCGCACTGACAAACGGTCTACCAGTAGGCCTGGGTGGAACATACGGCGGAGTTGGAGAAGGCACCACATGAGATGACCTCGGTGTATAACCGGAAGGAAGAGCGGAATTTGGAACCCAAATCCGGCGCTTCTGGGAACTAGAATCGGAGGAAGATCCCAAATCACGGGTGTGCTTACGAGACTCCTCGTAAGTGAGTTGAGCTGTCTCTGCATTGATGGCCTTGTTCACAAGGGCTTGGAATGTATCACAATGATGCAGGTGAAGATCACGACGCAACTTGGGGTTGAGACCCTTCCGGAACCTAGCTTGCTTCTTGGCGTCCGTGGACACTTCTTCTGTGGCATAGCGGGCAAGGTTCTCGAATTCTCTGCTATAAGCATCAACAGCCATCTTACTCTGGGTGAAACTACAGAACTCTTCTCTCTTGCGATCAATGAGGGCCTGGGGAATGTGATGCTCGCGAAAAGCCTCAGTGAAATCCTTCCAGGTAGGAATCTGGCCAAC
>NW_025286410.1:0-1126 GCF_018294505.1 Triticum aestivum
GACATTTCCAATTGTGATTTTTCCATTCGACCATCTCCTTGACTTAGTGATCACCCTTGCAGAATTTTGTCAAAACTTTGAAGAAGAAACTAGCCGGCTGGAGCCAAACCTCGACCCTGTCAATTCTCCGGTGAACGATGAAGTTGCCATGGATGTTTTCCGACTGGAGTCCCGTGTTGCAGCTGTCGTGGACTATCTCGCAAGGCTGAAGGCCGCCACATCTCGCATCGACTCGACGCTTTGGCCTGAGGAGACACTTCAGAATGACCTTGAATCGCTGATGGCCCGGTTGAACACGATCCCTGGTCGAGTGCAGGAATGGAAGAAGTCCTCGGCTCGGTGTGGTGCAGATGTTGCTCTGTGTCTTGCCCGAGTCCACTGTAAGGATGCACGAGAAGAGAAGCTGGCGGCCCTTCGGGTGGCCAATACCAAGAAGCACGACTTCAGGTCCTTTATGGAAACTTTCCTTGCAGCTGCCACTCGGATCGCCCACGGAATTGACCTTGATGAATTCGTTGCTCCTTCCAGCCCTCCACAGGAGGGATAAAAAACTTATTCTGGCTCGACGCTTTTAAATTTGCCTCGGTATGCCGAGTGGAATTGTAACCGATAAACCTTAACAGGCTTAACGCCTGAGCACTCTCGGTTCCTTTAGATATCGATTCAAACTTGAATTTGGTGCTTGAATATGATTGCCTTTGGCTCGAAATGTCTTTTGCAGGTCCAAAGCAAGGCGCCTTTACTGCAATCGACTTATTCTTCAGTCCACTTAGGCGAGCACTGGGCTGCAGCTAAGTCCCCGAGTGAGAGGTTTACTCTTCACTTGGCAGGATTTTGATAACTTAGGCGAGTGCTTGGACTGCAGCTAAGCCTCCGAGTGAGAGGGTTGCTCTACACTCGGTAGGATTTTGATAACTTAGGCGAGTGCTTGGACTGCAGCTAAGCCCCCGAGTGAGAGGGTTGCTCTACACTCGGTAGGATTTTGATAACTTAGGCGAGTGCTTGGACTGCAGCTAAGCCTCCGAGTGAGAGGGTTGCTCTACACTTGGTAGGATTTTGATAACTTAGGCGAGTGCTCGGACTGCAGCTAAGCCCCCGAGTGAGAGGGTTGCTCTACACTCGGTAG
>NW_025286411.1:0-1126 GCF_018294505.1 Triticum aestivum
TGTAAAGGAGAAATTACCTAGAACGTCCTGATCACCATGTCTGCCCTCGTGTCGCACACGACACCGTCGATAATGACATCCGGCGGGGCCGGGGCAGCCACGTAGTGCTCCCAGCTCAACCCAAGCTCTGGAAGCCGACCCTCACCAGGCAACGTGACAAACCCCGGGAAGTTTTGCCGGCAAAGAACTCCAAGGACGGAGTTGGGCCGGCGGACACTATGATGGTGGTCCCAACCCCTGCAGCATGACAAGGCCAACGCATTAGTTATTTGAAGAAACGTGAATGCATAAGGTACAAAAATATTAAATGCACTTACGTACCTCTCCCCATCAGGGAAGATCAACCACCTCTGCTCGCGGGTCGCCGGCACGGACGGGAGCCGTGTAGCACCACGCTGGTACACGGTGCCACCCTCCTCCTCAAGATCAGTCGGCTCCCCGCCATCATCAGCATGGCCACTCGGCTCCTCGGGCTGATCCGGCCAGGTACCCCATCCGGACGTGTGCTCCTCTGGGGTCTCGTGGGCCGAACTCTTGTGGGCCGAAGGCCAGTCGACCCGAGGCTCGTGGGCCCAAGACCCGTGGACCGGAGGCTCGTGGACCGGAGTCCGTGTAGCCTCCTCCTCGGACGAGTCCACCCTAGCAGTCACGTGCTCGGGTGAAACAGCTGGGGGTGGCGGCGAGGAAGGTGCCCTAGCAGTCACCCTACCTCCTCTCCCGCGACCACGTGCCCCACCTCCTCTCTTCCTACCTCGTCCCCTGCTGGGCACCGCGGTCGACGAAGAAGGGCCCGGCGGTGTGGACATACTATCCAGCAACGCTCGGTGGAGAGGTACGTCTGGAATCGAAGACCTCAGACCACGCGCCGACGAAGAAGGGGCCTTGGCGCGCTCCCGACCAGCGCCCACCATCTTTCAACACCTGCCATGAGAAACAGTAAACGAAATTAGTACAACATAAAAAAAAGACCGACATGAATAATAATATGTGTATCACTTAAGTGTATCATCATCAAGTACAACATTAAAAAATTTAATACCTGACACTACTAATAATCTCGATCAGTATCATCAATAAATGCATAATCATCATCATCACTATAATCAATGACGGGCTCATAGGGTTC
>NW_025286412.1:0-1126 GCF_018294505.1 Triticum aestivum
GGGGTGGTGGATTAGTGGTTAATCATCTAGGCCACGTCAGCTCGCCGGAGTTCTGGCCGGCGGCGACCAACAGTGCGGCGGCGATAGTGGTTTTGGTCGTTTCGGCCACCAAATGGAACGTGGCGACCACCGGAGTGAAGCTGAGGACGACCCGCGGCTCTTGGCGGAGTCCGTTGGGGTCGGGGTGGCCGGAGTCGACGGCGGCGAGCTCGGCTGCGGCCGCCGGGGTTCGGTCGTGCACGGGAGTGGTGCTGGAGCTCGAAGTCGAGCAAGGTGAGGCGCTAGGGATGCTCTACTGGTTCCTGTGAACGCGTTGGACTCGCCGGGGTGACCAAATGGTCACCGGAGCTACGTCGACGGCGAGCTCGGCGACGGCGGAGGTTCGGCCGTGGTGGAGATGCAGCTACGGTGAGGGAACGAGGGGAAGGAGAGGGGGAAACGACTCGTGGGCTCACCGCGGTTGCAGTGGGCATCGAAGTGGGCTCGGGGACGCGCTGGAGACGGCGAATTCGTCGGCGACGGTGGTCGGAGTCCGAAGAGGGGAACGGCGACGTGGCGGCGATGCAGGGCTTCCGGGGACTCGTGGAGCGGTGAGGAGGAAGAGGGAGTCGAGGCGGAGCTTCTGAGCTACTCCGGGGAGCGAGGGGTGGCCGGAGTCAGTGGCTACGGCGAACGGCGGCGACGGTGGTGTTCGGCCGAGAGCGAGAGAGAGCGAGGGAGAAACGGGGGAGAGTGAGCGAGAGCAGGGGGGATCGGGACGGCTGCGGGCGTCGTCCACGCGGCCAGGGGGCGTCGGCAAGCAGGAGGTGGCCGCGCGGCCGCGCGCGCGCGAGCACGCAGCAGCTTCGGGGCGTGGGGAGGAAGACGACGGGGAGCTACAGTGCTGGGCTGGGCCGGCCAGCTGGCTGGGCTGAACAGGGAGGAGCCCAGGTAAGCTTCTCCCTTTTAGTTTTTTTCTGTTTTCTGTTTTATTTAATATTTCTGCAACTTTGTTGAATTAAATAAAATACCTAGACAACTCCAAAATTCACCAAACTACTCCTGGTCCATAGTTGGATTATTTCCAACATGAAACATTTTAGTTTGGAGATATTT
Organism: Triticum aestivum; assembly: GCF_018294505.1. Classification (NCBI taxonomy): domain Eukaryota; kingdom Viridiplantae; phylum Streptophyta; class Magnoliopsida; order Poales; family Poaceae; genus Triticum; species Triticum aestivum. Next base: position 1,096 of record NW_025286412.1, read on the forward strand.
GAGCATTTAAATATTTTATATTATTTTAAAT
>NW_025286413.1:0-1126 GCF_018294505.1 Triticum aestivum
ATGCTTCAATTCTACGTTTATTTTTACATTTTTGTCGAAGCGTCTTCTGCATCCTCTCAGTTGGGTAGCACCAACGATTTTGCACGGGCCCCCCCAATCTTGCCTCGGTCGGGAGATGCAAAATCAAATGTTGCATTGGATTAAAGAAGCCCGGTGGAAAGATCTTCTCTAACTTGCAGATCAACTCCGGCGCCAACTCTTCCATTTCTTCTAGCACGCTAGGCGATAGTTCTTTCGCACAAAGAACACGGAAGAAATAGCTGAGTTCTGCCAGTACTAGCCATTCATCCTCAGGGATGAAGCCACGCAACATCACCGGCATTACCCGCTCAATCCATATGTGCCAATCATGACTCTTGAGACCAAATATCTTCAATTTATCAAGACTGGCTCCCCTCTGTAGATTTGCTGCATACCCATCGGGGAACATCAACTGCATTTTCACCCACAAGATAATTTCCCTCATAGCCGGCCTTCCAAGATTGAACCATGCCTTTGGCTTCGTCCAGTTCTGCTTTCCTTTCGGTTCTTTCATGTTTTGTAACGGCCTATCACATAGCGCCTCCAGATCGACTCTAGCCTTAGTATTATCCTTTGACTTCCCATCTATGCCGAACAATGTACCAAAAAGTGCCATAAGCATGTCGATGTTGTGTGGGCAAAGGAGGTCTTTGAAGTAAGGCAGATCCCATAAGCATGTTTTGTGAGTCCAGGCGTGCTTAGAATTATACCCCTTGAAGTACCCTGGACGCTCGGGATCTGGCTCGAGAGCGTTTAACTGATCCAGGGTCTGTTGGCCTGTCAATGCATGTGGTGCAGAGTTTTTGACAACTCTACCTCTGATGAAGTTCTTCTTGTCTTTCCTGAACTTATGGCGAGGATTCAGGAACTCTCTATGCATGTCGAAGCAAGAAAACTTGCGACCGGCCTGAAGCCAACGAAACTCAAGAGCTCCCTTGCATGTGGGGCACGGGAACCTTCCATGCACACACCAGCCAACGAATAGCGCATACGCCGGCAAGTCATGCGTCGAGTACATGTACCAGACACGCATTATGAAGTTCCGTTTGCTATAGGCATCGTATGTCTTGAACCCATTATCCCAGGCTTCTTGCAATTCGTCCTT
>NW_025286414.1:0-1126 GCF_018294505.1 Triticum aestivum
ACGAGTTTTAACTAAAAACATACACGCGCGAATAATAACTAAAAACCCTCCGGTTTGATTTAAACTAACTAAAACAGAAATAAACCGGACACTAACCGATCTACAGAAATAAACCAAACCCTTCGCTATTCTAATCTGGGCCATAGTTTCAAGATCGGATGGTGGAGGGAGGTTCGGTAGCTTACAGCGGCGGTGACGACGGTGAGGCAGCTCGGCGTCGAGGTGGCGGCGGTTTTTGCGATCGGGAAGGAAGGAGGAGTGGTCGGGGTGGTGCGGAGGAGTAGTCCGAAGTCGGTGGAGAAGTTGATGGAGCTCGGGGACGGCGCAGACGTTGAGGGCGATGTGAAGCAGAGCCTGATGCTCTGCAGTTCCGATGGGCGGCGGACGAGCTCGGACTCGCGTCTACGGTGGTTGCTGTGCGACGAGGTGATGTTAGCGGGATGCACGAGCTCGAGGGGGTCGGTTGGTGGAGCTTGCAGGCAGGGGTGGCTCACCGGCTGCGATGCGATGATCAACTGCGGCAGTAGTAGCGAGATCCAAAAGATGAGCACGTGGGCTATGGTGGGGTTTGGAGTAGGGTTTTAGGGGGGTCGAGGGAGGAGAGCGAGGGGGGTTTATAGGGCATGTTCCTTGGAGAGGAGGGAGACTCGGAGCGTGATCCCAGGAAGATCGCGGCGACGGGCGCGCTCTAGTCGTGCTCCGGCTTGGTGAGCCATGGGCGAGGGGTTAGGGTTGGGGTGGACCCCGCGGGTCAGTGGGAGAGAGAGAGAAGGGTGCGAGCGGGCGATCGATCGGGAGCGCACGGGCGCTGGCGCACAAGGGGAGGCCGCCTCGGTGCTGGTGGGCTGCGGCTCGGCGTTGGCTAGGCGGTTGGGCTGCGGCTGGCCTGGCCAGGCGCTGAGTTTTTTTTATAGACAGAGAAATAAAATAAATATAGAAAAAATATATACTTTTGTATAGGACATATATATATATATCAAAATAATCACAAAGACATAACCTATAAGATGAACTGTTTTTTAGAGGCAAAATATAAACTTTATAAAAACATTTTTTTGAAAATTCCAAATAAAACTCAAATATGAATTCAAAACTTTTGGCATTAATTTCTTCTTACATTTTGAAG
>NW_025286415.1:0-1126 GCF_018294505.1 Triticum aestivum
ACCTCGCCGCTCGTCCGGTTGCCGGTTTTAAAAAAAAACCATTCGTTTTAAAAAAAACCCCTAGATCGTTTTTTTTTTGTTTTATTATTTTGCGAGCGTTCACCGAACCGTTCGTTTTAACGAACGCGTTCATCGGTTTTTCTCTGTTAACGAACGTCCGTTCTTTAACCGTTCGTCCGTTTTTCTTTTTCGTCGGATTTTTCCGCTATTTTCTCACATTCGATTTCTGATCGAATCTTCGTTTCTGTTTAACTTCTCGCTCGTTTATCGGAATCAGGCGATTCAAGCGCCTAGAGTTTCGTCTCGACATTCTCTTTCCGTTTAACCTACTCAAACAAGTTTTTGCTACTGTAAAATTTGACCTAGATCCAGATTAGTAAACGAAGCTTCTTTCTTTCGCAGTTTGACTTTCGATGCTTCTTTAGAGTTGATTCTTTTTGCAAACCGGAGTTCTTAAGTTGAACTTTCTGGTTGGATCTTTCATTCGAGTTTTACCTGTGCATTAGATAAGTACTTATTGTTTGCTTGTTTGTTTGCGATAGAGTACCCGGAGTGTGCCGCTTGTTACTTCGAATCGCTAGGTTTTGCGGATCATCATCAAGGCAAGTAACACTTTGATCATATACCTTCCATACCCAGTTTTTATTGCATTAGATCTATTTTCCTCAAACACTTGCATGATTAGGATCTAATTAAATTGTGGGTATTGGGAAGTAGTTGAGGTAGTACCTATTACCTGTTTTGTTTATCAAACCCTTGGGAGTTACTTCTACGCTGCTATTATATTGCCATGCTATGCTCGTAGACGTGGATTGGGTTTGAGAGATTTCCATGACAGATGTGAGATTGTTAATTAATGGTTTACTTAAGGTGGCAACTAAAACTCACATCTGGGTGGATTGAGGTACCTGGGTATTCTAGGATTGCCTGTTTTTCTTTTGGACCGCCACCCAGGTTCAAAGGGATCATGAGATTATTCATGCTAGAAACTTCCGTGTGCAGCCGCAAGCTATTATGGGCTCTAGCATAGTTGACTAAGTTGTGTGAACTCTTACAGTGGTAGACTAGCAGATGTAGGGGAAAGTAGGTGTAACTGTCTACCCATACGTAAGGTGCAAACACTTCT
>NW_025286416.1:0-1126 GCF_018294505.1 Triticum aestivum
CGCCTCTCACCCGCGCCACCCCTCACCACCGCGCCGCCCCACCCCCGCGCCGCCGCCGCACCTTGCCCACGCCGCCGCCCTACGCCGACACCGCCGGAGCCCCGCTCACCGGAGACCTCGCCAAGGTTGCCCCGCGCTACATCTATTCTTTTTTCTCGGATCGTTTTCTTCTAATCGTTCCGATTCTTTTCTTCTCTAAACCGTTCCGGTTTTCTAGATCGGTTTTTCGTTCGGTTTTCTTCTCCGAAACCCTAGATCGGATTTGTTTTCTTTTCCGATTTAGTTGCTTTGGACCGTTCGCCGGACCGTTCGTCCTAACGAACGTGATCACCGGATTTTTCTAGGTTAATGAACGTCCGTTCGTTTAACCGTTCGTCGTTCTCTTTTCTCGTCGGATTTATTCCGCGATTCTTCCGATCATGATTTCAGATCCGATCTTCTTTCTAGTCTATCTTCTTGCCCGTTTATCGGAATCAGGTGATTCAAGCGCCTGGAGTTTCGCCTCGAAACCGCCGTTCCGTCTAATCAACTTGAACAAGCTTTTGCTACAGTAAAATTTTGACCTAGTTTCAACTTGCTAGAACCGAGTTGTTTTTCTTCCGCCGTTTGTTTTTCGTTCTTTCTTTTGCAACCAGGGTTCTTAAGTTGAACTCTCTGGTTAGATCTTTTATTCGAGATTTCCCTGTGCATTAGATGAGTACTTATTGTATGCTTGTTGTTTGTCTGCGATAGATTACCCGGATTGCGCCGCTTGTTACTTCGAAACCCTAGGACTCGCGGATCATCAGCAAGGCAAGTAACACTTTGATCATACCTTTTCTACAACCCATGTTTTATTGCATTAGATCAAACCCTCAAACACTTGCATTGTTTAGGATCTAATTAAATTGTGGGATTGGGAAGTAGATGAGGTAGTACCTATTACCTGTTACTTATGAAACCTTTGGGAGTTACTCTACGTTTGCTTATATTGCCATGCTATGCTAGTAGACGTGGATTGGGTGAGTGATATCCATGACAGATGTGAGATTGATAATTTTTAATGGTTTATCTAAGGTGGCAACTTAAACACACATCTGGGTGGATTGAGGCACCTGATGTCTATCAGGACTTGCCTGTTTTTTTT
>NW_025286417.1:0-1126 GCF_018294505.1 Triticum aestivum
TTGGGGCATACAATGGCGTTGTAGATAGTAACACTACTATCAGCGTCCATCTTCCTCTTGAAGATCCATTTATTTTCTATAGCTTGCCGATCATCGGGCAAGACAACCAAAGTACACACTTTGTTCTCATACATGGATCCCATCTCAGATTTCATGGCCTCAAGCCATTTCGCGGAATCTGGGCTCATCATCGCTTCCTCATAGTTCGTAGGTTCACCATGGTCTAGTAACATGACTTCCAGAACAGGATTACCTTACCACTCTGGTGCGGATCTTACTCTGGAAGACCTACGAGGTTTGGTAGTAACTTGATCTGAAGCTTCATGATCATCATCATTAGCTTCCTCACTAATTGGTGTAGGAATCACAGGAACTGATTTCTATGATGAACTACTTTCCAATAAGGAAGCAGGTACAGTTACCTCATCTAGTTCTACTTTCCTCCCACTCACTTCTTTCGAGAGAAACTCCTTCTCTAGAAAGGATCTATTCTTAGCAACAAAGATTTTGCCTTCGGATCTGTGATAGAAGGTGTACCCAACAGTTTCCTTTGGGTATTCTATGAAGACGCACTTCTCCGATTTGGGTTCGAGCTTATCAAGTTGAAACTTTTTCACATAAGCATCGCCGCCCCAAACTTTAAGAAACGACAACTTTGGTTTCTTGCCAAACCACAGTTCATAAGGGGTCATCTCAACGGATTTTGATGGTGCCCTATTTAAAGTGAATGCAGCTGTCTCTAATGCATAACCTCAAAACGATAGTGGTAAATCGGTAAGAGATATCATAGATTGCACTATATCCAATAAAGTACGGTTATGACGTTCGGACACACTATTAAGCTGAGGTGTTCTAGGTGGCATGAGTTTGTGAAACTATTCCACATTGTTTTAATTGAAGACCAAACTCGTAACTCAAATATTCTCCTCCACGATCAGATCATAGAAACTTTATTTTCTTGTTACGATGATTCTCCACTTCACTCTGAAATTCTTTGAACTTTTCAAATGTTTCAGACTTGTGTTTCATTAAGTAGATATACTCATATATGCTCAAATCATCTTGTGAAGGTCAGAAAATAACGATACCCGCCACGAGCATCAACACTCATTGGACCGCATACATC
>NW_025286418.1:0-1126 GCF_018294505.1 Triticum aestivum
TGTACTGATCGTGCCGGTCACCACGCCCTTCACGCCTCGGGGGCGATATAGGGCTATGAGCCGACTGGACCGTATTCGCTGCCACGGATCTGCTGTGAATCCTGCTCCGCGACTGCAATACAACTGAATTATGATCTCCTGCTGCCCGGAGCAAATCTCTGATCTGCATCAAGCCTCTGCCAGCCTCCGACTGGGAAGGCTGAATAGACTCTGCTATACGGGCTGCAGCTGCTAAATTCTGAATCGGAGTTTGGTATACCTGTGTCGGAGGTGGGAAGAGCTGACGTCGACTCGAGTCAGGGACTCGTTGTCGCGCACGCTCGTCGAGTGCTCGCTGAAGGTTCTCCAGTCGAGTGCGCTCAGCCAGGTTGGCCAAGCGCGCGTCCTCCAAGGCGCGAGCCTCAGGGATTTCTCCAATGATAGGAGTATGAAGGGCATCCATGTTCCGGCGGCGAAGTTCTTCCCTCTGCAGCGAATTGAGGGGCTCGGGAAGGTATTCCTCATGGGGATGCGATGGATCGCCTCCGCCGTTACCTTCCTCAGCGCCAGAAAAGCCGGGGGGACCGTGTGGTCCATTAACCATCAGGACCTCCACCGCTGGATCACTGCTGTCGCACTCGGATGCAGTCTCTGCGGAGCCAGTCGACAGGTCGAACAGGCCGTAGAGAGATTCGTCGGGCTCGATTGCCGCGACTTGGGCGGTGGTCGACTGGTGAGCCACCGCGTGCCTCACCCACCGCTGAAGCCTCGACCGACCGGAGCGCTTGCGTCGGCGGGAAGCTGGGAGGAAGGATGACACAAAAACCGGTCGATACTGGGTCGACGGTTGCCGCAGGAGGACACTGCGGACGCACGCGCGAAAGTGCGTCGCTCCGCGGACTGGGAACGCGTCGACGTCGAGCAGAGCCTCCTGAAGCCAGGCAGAGTCGTCGGCGATGAACGTGAGCGCGCCGAGACGGACCTCGCGGCCCTCGACCAAAACTCCGCCTGAAACGATGACGAAGGCAATCGGAAAAATTGCAACTTCTCCAATAAATCGCTAAGACACCTGCCCCACGGTGGGCGCCAACTGTCATGGTTCTAAGTCCGACAGTAGTGTAGGGGGTACTAAAGGAGAAGCAAGATC
>NW_025286419.1:0-1126 GCF_018294505.1 Triticum aestivum
CTAGTGGCGCACCATGTATCTGGTGCGCCATTAGTGTCTTCCACACTAATGGCGCACCTGCACATGGTGCGGCACTGCTATATTGTAGTGGCGCACCTGCACATGGTGCGCCACTGCTATATTGTAGTGGCGCACCACATGTCAGGTGCGCCATTAGTATCCGTTTCATCTATAGCCATTTTCCTAGTAGTGTGTCTATGGCTTGGAAACGCAACCATTTTTGACCAACGAGCTAGTCAAGTAGAGGCATACTAGTGACACAATGTTTGTCTATGTATTCACACATGTATTACATTTCTAGTTAATACAATTCTATCATGAATAATAAACATTTATCATGATATAAGGAAATAAATAATAACTTTATTATTGCCTCTAGGGCATATTTCCTTCAATACGAGCTAGTGGCGTATTCAAGTAGTAAATATGGTATTATAAGTCGCATTTACTACACAAGAGAACATTGTGGTCGTCTCTATCAATGCCACATAAGTTGCAAATACCCTCCTCCCATGGAGCTTTAGGTATGTTTTTTGCTGCAGTCAGAATATCATGTAGCTCCTCAGGGATTTCTGAACCGGTATTATCATTTGACAAATAGCGATCGAATTTCTGAAAAATGTCAAGCACCCGCACCAGCCATGTGAAAGAACAGAAAGCCAAAAGGTTTACTAGTATCCTTGAAAAATCACGGAATAAATCAATCAAGCACGAATGGATCTGCAAGAATGAATTCAATAGCATGTACCACAGTACGAGTACTCGACAGGCATATCATCTTGACACGCCAGCCGTTGGGACGAAAGCTGGATGCTGCAGATCAAACCGAAAAAGGCCAGGGTCGTAGCAGCGAGTGTGTTGGCGTTCTCTTGTCTCATGGAACCCTCTGAGATGATGCTACGGATGGATATCTATGCCACAAACATTAGCATGGAAAAGGAAATCGCCGCATGAGATTAAGATCTATAGATAAATTTCACACTGGACAAAACAGATTAAACAGAACTTGGTGTGGCTTAAAGCTGTATCACAGACCCTATTATATAGTATGTGGGAGAGATTTAAAAAATTAAATGTTAAGAAAAAAATTTAAATGGTATTTTTTATAGAAACTGGAAAATGTCTA
>NW_025286420.1:0-1126 GCF_018294505.1 Triticum aestivum
GGGAAAGATTTGAGCTCGATAATTAAAAACTTAAGGGCCCGCCCAAAACGTCGGTACTGGTCGATTTCCCGGGTGCAAGAATCCTCGAGCAGAATAAAAAAAAAGGGAAGCGCGCCCACACCGAGCAACCTATCTTCGTCAATGCCTGGCAGGCTGGGGAGGCCACTAGCCGCATTCTCAAGAATACGATGTGCACAATGTTGTTCGGGTCAGATCTCCACTGTCCACGAGAGCAAGCGTCGTCGACCATCACTCTGAGAACCTCGCACGGGAACTTCCTCCTCCGCCCTCTGGCTGTCCAGTCGGTGGTGGCGGCAGTGACGGCGTACCATATGTGGTGGTGGGACGGAACGTCAAGAGCGATCGGGACAAAGACGTGGATGGGTCCAGGCGAATGGAGGAGCGATACGTCCATTTTACATCACTATTTCTTATTACAGTTTCCTCTTCATTATCAATATTTTGCATATTATTGCCCAATTCTAATGTATTTTTCCCCTTCAAAACACACAGAGAGGAAAATTCTTAGGAAATTACCGGACAACATGAAAAGTGGGTGAAAACGTACCAAAAGGAAAATCAATTATTCAAAGCTTAAAAAATTCCAAGAAAATACCGGAAATTGTTTTGAAATAAAAGAAGCGGCCATAATTTCCACCGCACAACAAACAATCATAGCAATGAGCAGTAACTAAATGCGAGAACGCCTTGATCCCTAAAACTAAAACAATCTTTTCACCAAGCAACAAACAATCATAGCAATGAACTGGAACTAAATGCGGGAACGCCTTGATCCCTACAACTAAAACAGTCAACTTGTGCTTAGCATAAGTGAGGATTGGGCCACTTGTTGCACTATTGTTATTTTGTTTTTTCGTAATTACTCTTGCTTTCGAACAAACCATGAGACACTCTTTGTAGCTTTACAGTGAACTCTTACTAGTTTCCATCAACTGATTCCTCCTACTTCTCGTTGGGCTTGACATCCTTACTAAGCGAAAAGGCTATGATAGATCGCTTCACTTAAGTGTTATCAAGACTCTTTTTTTAACCATTTTCGGGAGCGTAGTGCTTTTGTAAGTGCAATTTGGTGAGATAAATATTTACTCGGCTTGATTTTTTTTTT
>NW_025286421.1:0-1126 GCF_018294505.1 Triticum aestivum
TGTTGGAAGGTATGCGACCAAATGATTAATTTCTCACTGTTTTTCTGTAGTAGGGAACTTTGAAAATGTGATTAATATCAAAGAGGAACGATGCGACCATGAACTCCAACTCCACTAGCTTGAAGAACCAACACACCACATTTTTTTGGCGCACTTGAGCTTCTCAGTTGGACTATAGATGGTAACTATAGTGTCATATAGTCATATTAATTTTATGTATATTGCAATTGTAGTGTCATATAGTCATATTAGTTGTATGTAGTGCAGACAACTAGTACTGAAGGTTTCGTCTTTTTCTCATTTCTTTGCTAAGCCTATAATTTGGAGATTAGCACACTAATTAATTCCTTCAATAGGATGTGTTCTATAGGTTACGACTAAGAGTTTCATATACGTATGTGTATCACTTATTCTTGAGCAGAATATTATTTTTTTCAAGCAGAGTACGGTAGTGTTCAGAGTTAATTAGTTGGGTATATACCAACAACCAAAAAAATCTCAATTAACTTGAAATCACTAAAATGTTGCTCTCATTATACAAGAAAAAAATCAATTAATATTTCCTCAATGGTTTTTCTTTGTCGACTATATAAGAATTTGCATAAAGACATGTTCCAATGTACATGTAAAAGTACATAAGTTTATTTGCTTTAACATGAATCCATATGCTATTATCCTTTTGCTAATTCATTTATATGTACTGACATATAAATTATTTATGATTTTGTAGATGGACGGTCCACCGTTATAGAAGCATCATGAGGCATTGTAGTCATTGACAAATAATGATTGCATCCCAAGACCGAAGATATATGTGGTCGTTAAAAGTGATACACATATACCCCAAAGTTATTCCATATGAGTCCACCATACCTACCTATATGCGGTATCTACCTGCCGTTCCAAGTAAATTTATATGTGCCAAACTCTAAACCTTCAAATGAAATTCTATTTTGTATGCTCGGATAGCTCATGTATCAACTAGGGTTGTTGATATCTTCCATGCTAGGTGGGTTATTCTCATGATGAGTGGGCTCCGCTCATCATTCACGAGAAAATGGCAGGTAACCGGGATGCCCAGTCCCATGCTCAAATCAAATAAAAATATTTGCAAACAAAACTCCCC
>NW_025286422.1:0-1126 GCF_018294505.1 Triticum aestivum
AAACGGTATTGCAATGATAGGAAACAAGGCCTAGGGTTCATACTTTCACTAGTGCAAGTTCTCTCAACAATAATAACATAGATAGATCATATAACAAGCCCTCAACATGCAACAAAGAGTCACTCCGAAGCCACTAATAGCGGAGAACAAACATAGAGATTATGGTAGGGTACGAAACCACCTCAAAGTTATTCTTTCGGATCAATCTATAAAAGAGTTCGTACTAGAATAACACCTTAAGACACAAATCAACCAAAACCCTAATGTCACCTAGATACTCCATTGTCACCTCAAGTATCCGTGGGCATGATTATACGATATGCATCACACAATCTCAGATTCATCCAACCAACACAAAATACTTCAAAGAGTGCCCCAAAGTTTCTATCGGAGAGTCAAGAACGTGTGCCAACCCCTATGCATATGTTCCCAATGTCACGAAACCCGCAAGTTGATCACCAAGACATACATCAAGTGGCACATGATATCACATTGTCACCACAGATAATCACAGCAAGACATACATCAAGTGTTCTCATAAAAGACTCGATCCGATAAGATAACTTCAAATGCAAAACTCAATTCATCACAAGAGAGTAGAGGGGGAGAAACATCATAAGATCCAGCTACAATCGCAAAGCTCGGGATACATCAAGATCGTGCCATAGAGGGAACATGAGAGAGAACATGAGAAAGAGAGATCAAACACATAGCTACTGGTACATACCCTCAGCCCCGAGGGTGAATTACTCCCTCATCGTCATGGATAGCGCCGGGATGACAAAGATGGCCACGGGTGATGGGATCCCCCTCCGACAGGGCGCCGGAACGGGCTCCCGAGAGGTTTTTGGTGGCTACAGAGGCTTGCGGCGGCGGAACTTCCGATCTATCTTCTGTTCTGGAAGTTTTACGATACGTAGGTATATATGGGTGCAGAGAGTACGTCGGTGGAGCTACGAGGGCCCCACGAGGCAGGGAGGCGCGCCCTAGGGGGGTGAGCGCGCCCCCACCCTCGTGAGCACCTCCCGTATCTTCTGACATGGAGTCCAAGTCCATCAGGTGGGTTTCCTTCCAAAAATAACTTCTCCAGTTGATTTCGTTCCGTTTTGACTCTGTCTGATATTCC
>NW_025286423.1:0-1126 GCF_018294505.1 Triticum aestivum
TTTTTTGCACGACGTGGGCACATGTGCTATAGGAACGATGGTATTTTTTTCATAATTTTTGGTGATGGAGAAGTATCCGAAAAATTCCCTCTACGTGGATTGCCCTTCGCGCGTCTACGGCTGTGGCCGGCGGCCTCCGGGGGCTAGCATGCTTCCAAATCTTGCGTAGGCGACCTCTCACAAGTCTGGAAGTGTTGTGGCGGTTGCAAACGCCCGGCACGCGTGTCCGGGGTGTGCCCCCCTCACGGACGGCGCCGCCGCCGGCACATGGAGGGGGGAAACGGACGCGTGGGGTCTACACGGAGGGGATCTTGCTATGGGTCTGGCCCGGATGTTGCTCCAAAGTGTTCCTATGGGCTGACCTAACACAACTGGGTGGGGAGGTCCACTGGTCAAAGCCCGTCTGTGCAAAGTCACAAGGCTAGATCCCGTGGTCAAACACTACAGGGTTAGGTGGGACGGGGGCACTAGGGGGGTAGCAATGCCACCGGAGCATCGCACCGGGCCCTCATACATGCACGGTGGTGTGGTGGAATGTCCGAAGAGGCGGGACGCGTCTCCGGTGCATGGCCCCCCTCACGGACGGCGATGACACGGTAGTAGACGTTCTGCGGTAACGATGCGGCGTCAATATTACTAAATACTCGGAGCACGATAAAATCAAGAGTTTTTTTGCACGACATGGGCACAAGTGCTATAGGAACGATGGTATTTTTTCATAATTTTTGGTGATGGAGAAGTATCCGAAAAATTCCCTCTAAGCGGATTGCCCTTCGCGCGTCTACGGCTGTGGCCGGCAGCCTCCGGGGGCTAGCATGCCGCCAAATCTTGCGTAGGCGGCCTCTAACAAGTCTGGAAGTGTTGTGGCGGTTGCAAACGCCCGGCACGCGTGTCCGGGGTGTGCCCCCCTCACGGACGGCGCTGCCGCCGGCACCTGGAGGGGGGAAACGGATGCGTGGGGTCTACACGGAGGGGATCTTGCTGTGGGTCTGACCCGGATGTTGCTCCAAAGTGTTCCTATGGGCTGACCTAACACAGCCGGGTGGGGAGGTCCACTGGTCAAAGCCCGTCCGTGCAAAGTCAAAGGGCTAGATCTCGTGGTCAAATGCTACAGGGTTAGGCGGGA
>NW_025286424.1:0-1126 GCF_018294505.1 Triticum aestivum
TTTTTTAAAACTTATTTGAACTCCTGACTTTTTGTGTGTTCAAAATGCACCATTCAAAGCCACATCATCATTTTTCAATCCTTTCTGACTTCATTTGTTATTTTTCATGCATTTACTAATTATTTTGAGCTATAAGACCCTAAAATTGAAAAGCATTTAAAATGAACTCTGAAAATGTTGAAAGTTGGCATGGTATCATCATTTCATCCACATAGCATGTGCAAGAGAGTTGAGAGGGTTACGGCAAAAACTGGATGCACTTCGTGTGCAAAACGGACAATCTCTTTCAAAGTATGAGGATTTCATACGGAAACTCGTCTGTTACAAAGGGATTTCATCTTTTTAAACTTATTTGAACTCCTGACTTTTTGTGTGTTCAAAATGCACCATTCAAAGCCACATCATTATTTTTCAATCCTTTCTGACTTCATTTGTTATTTTTCATGCATTTACTAATCATTTTGAGCTATAAGACCCTAAAATTGAAAAGCATTTCAAATGAACTCTGAAAAGGTTGCAAATTGGCATGGTATCATCATTTCAACCACATAGCATGTGCCAGATAGTTGAGAGGGTTACGGCAAAAACTGGATGCACTTCGTGTACAAAACGGACAATCTCTTTCAAAGTATGAGGATTTCATACGGAAACTCGTCTGTTACAAAGGGATTTCATTTTTTTAAAACTTATTTGAACTCCTGACTTTTTGTGTGTTCAAAATGCACCATTCAAAGCCACATCATCATTTTTCAATCCTTTCTGACTTCATTTGTTATTTTTCATGCATTTACTAATTATTTTGAGCTATAAGACCCTAAAATTGAAAAGCATTTAAAATGAACTCTGAAAATGTTGAAAGTTTGCATGGTATCATCATTTCATCCACATAGCATGTGCAAGAGAGTTGAGAGGGTTACGGCAAAAACTGGATGCACTTCGTGTACAAAACGTACAATCTCTTTCAAAGTATCAGGATTTCATACGGAAACTCGTCTGTTACAAGGGGATTTCATTTTTTAAAACTTATTTGAACTCCTGATTTTTGTGTGTTCAAAATGCACCATCCAAAGCCACATCATCATTTTTCAATCCTTTCTGACTTCATTTGTTATTTCTCATGCATTTA
>NW_025286425.1:0-1126 GCF_018294505.1 Triticum aestivum
GGGCTGAATTTGGCCCACAAGCAGGAAATGACAGTAACGGGCCGTAAGTAAACGAATGTTGGAAATGAGCCCAAGAATAAATGGGCCCTGAGAAGCCCGAAAGATAACATGGGGTGGAAACGGCCCAACTGAATAATGGGCTGTTAATGGGTATAAAGTGATACACTGTTCATTACGGGCCAGTTTTACCACGGGCCGTTAAGGGGCCGAGGGTTACTAAGGGCCTCATATGGGCCGAAAGACGTCATGGGCCATACATGGGCCGGAAGTTAAAATGGGCTGGAATTATATTGGACGGCCCAGATGATGCTACTGGGCCTAATTCGGATAGGCCATAAATGGGCCCTGGATTAGCGGGCTGTAAATGGGCTATATGCGAACAGGCCGTTAACAGGCTTGCCATGGGCCGCCCTGCCACCTTTTGACCAAGTCAAACGGGCCGGCCTATTCACAGGAACCTTTGTTGGGCCGTGCCACGTGTTGACATATCATAGGCGCTTTGGGTCCAATGAGTGGATGACGTCTGTCCCAACGGTGAGCCGACACGTGTTTCCTCCAGCCAATGATGATTTTACACGTGGAAAATCCCCATTGGTCGGGGTTGTTAACGGGTTATCGGATCCAAAACCAGACCCGATGGCTTAACGGCGTTCCGTTATGGTGGATGCCACGTGTCGGTCACCCTTGACAAAAGCACTTCTATGACGCGCGATTTATTGTCATGGAAGTGGACACTTCCATGATGATAATTTTGGTAATGTCATGGAACACTTGTACGACAGGACCGGTATGACTATCTTGATTCTGTCATAAATTTGTCATGGATGTACATGCATGACAGAAAACGTGACCTACTGTGACAAACACGTATCAATACGGAAGTGTCTTTTTTTGTAGTGTTGGCCTGCATGCAAAACAGAGCCTTCATCTTGTTCTTCAGCTTCTTAGCCCAAGAGGGCTCCGAAGATGAAGGCGAGTAGCCAGCAGAGCTGTCCTCATCAGCGTCCTCCTCCTCAATCTCATCTGCATCCACATCCATCTAAGAAGCCGCTGCCTCAGCACGGGTAGTAGTGTTGGCCCACTGGGGCTTGACACGGAGCCTGATGGGCTCATGACGAATCCAGTC
>NW_025286426.1:0-1126 GCF_018294505.1 Triticum aestivum
CATTCTTTCTTCGGCATGGCAGGTTCTCACAATTATATCAACGTGCTGCAGCGTTCTCCGGTCTTCGCAAGGCTTGCAGAAGGCCACTCCCTACCTATCAACTTTGAGATCAACGGCCACCAGTACAACAAGGGATAGTATCTAGCTGATGGTATATATCCTCAGTGGTCAACTTTTGTGAAGACAATCTCGAAAACCCAAGGTGAGAAGAGAAAGAGATTTGCTCAAATACAAGAGAGTGCTAGAAAGTATGTGGAACGTGCTTTTGGTGTGCTTCAATCCCGGTGGGGTATCGTTCGGAACCCTGAACTGTCATGGGATGAAACGAAGCTTTGGGAGGTGATGACTGTTTGTGTGATCATGTACAACATGATCATCGAGGACGAGCGTGATGAGAGTATCTTCGACCAAGGATTTGATTATCAAGGTGAAAATGTTGAACCCCTGCACCAAGAACTGGACACATTTGAACAATCTGTTGAATTCCACCGTGAGCTGCGTGAGTGGCACACTCATTTGGGTCTTCAAAATGACTTGGTTGAGCACGTGTGGGATCATATTGGCAACCAATAGATGTATTGGTTCATTTTATGTTCAGTCAAGACAATTTTGATTTGGTTGTAAAACTATTTTATTAGAGACAATTTCAATTGGGTTATAAAATTATTTTTATTTTCAGACAAATATTTGGACGTGCAAACTAGTTTTGATATGAAAATATGGGCATTTTTGGCCCCGGCGGACAGGATGGGGCAAACGGATGCGGCCGCGCACTAGGGGCACGGCCACCGCATCTCAGAACAGATCCGTACACGACCCATCGTCCTACCCAAAGGGATAAAATTCGGCCAAACCGAACGTCCGTTTGGGGTAGCGCGGTGGAGTTGGCCTCAGTACGCCCATGTGACTGAATCTGAATCTTGGGTAGATAGGAAGCGCGGGCCGGCGGCGTTTGGGGATCTTTCGACTTGTCCTTGATCGGTGCTGTCTGAAGGCACCATTCGTCTTCCTGTCGCAGTGCCCGGTCTGCCGGCCGGCATATGGATACAGTCATACAGACGACGAGGGTAAGGACGCTGGCGTAAGCCAGATTAACTAAAGAGTGTACGCTCGACGTTGGATGCGC
>NW_025286427.1:0-1126 GCF_018294505.1 Triticum aestivum
GGCCGATTCTGGCCCGTTTCTTGGACTACTACTCTATTTTGGGGTCTCGGAGTCATTTCCATGATTGACGAACCCCAGGGTGCGTTTACGTGTCGGTCATCAACACTCACATATTTGGCCGAATCGTGTCCGTTTCGTGCACTATTACTCCGTGTTTTGGAGACCCAGAGGGATTTCCACGATTGATGTACCCCGGGGTGCATTTATGTGTCTGTCGTCAACACTCACAGTTTTGGCCAATTCTGACATGTTTCGTGGACTATTACTCACGGTTTTGGGGTCCCGAAGCGATTTCCATAGTTGTTGAACTCCAAGGTGTGCTTACGTGTTGGTCATCAACACTCCCAGTTTTGGCCGATTCTGGCCCGTTTCATGGACTATTACTCACCGTTTTGGGGTCCCAAAGCGATTTCCATGGTTGTCGAATTCCAAGGTGCGCTTACATGTCGGTCATCAACAATCACGGTTTGGGCCGATTCTAGCCCGTTTCTTGGACTATTACTCTATTATGGGGTCTTGGAGTCATTTCGATGATTGACGAACCCTTGGTGCGTTTACGTGTCGGTCATCAACACTCACATATTCGGCCGATTCTAGTCCGTTTTGTGCACTATCACTCAGCGTTTTGGGGACCTAGAGCAATTTCCACGATCGATGAACCCCGGGGTTCGTTTATGTGTCCGTCGTCAACACTGAGAGTTTTGGCCAATTCTGATGGGTTTCGTGGACTATTACTCACCGTTTTGGGGTCCCGAAGCGATTTCCATAGTTGTTGAACCCCAAGGTGTCCTTACGTGTTGGTCGTCAACACTGACAGTTTTGGCGATTCTGGCCCGTTTCATGGACTATTACTCACTGTTTTGGGGTCCCAAAGCGATTTGCATGGTTGTCGAACTCCAAGGTGCGCTTACGTGTCGGTCATCAACAATCACAGTTTGGGCCGATTCTGGCCCGTTTCTTGGACTACTACTCTATTTTGGGGTCTCGGAGTCATTTCCATGATTGACGAACCCCAGGGTGCGTTTACGTGTCGGTCATCAACACTCACATATTTGGCCGAATCGTGTCCGTTTCGTGCACTATTACTCCGTGTTTTGGAGACCCAGAGGGATTTCCACGATTGATG
>NW_025286428.1:0-1126 GCF_018294505.1 Triticum aestivum
ATCATTTTTGGTTTGGATCAAAACCCTTGCCAAAAATATTAAACATCTAAGGAGAGCATTTTGGAGCAATGAATGAGATTTTAGGGTTTTTTTGCCCTTCTTTTATTTAGGGTTTTGAGGCTTCCAATTTCCCTCAGTTCAAATTTCAGAATTTAAACATGATGCACACACCAGGCAGCACCAGAAGCTAGGGATGTGACAACTCACCCCCACTAAACAAGAATCTCGCCTCGAGATTCAAGCGTAGGGTAGGATGAAGGGGAAACGCAACTAGTACAATCTTCATGATCCAGGTTGCACTTCAAATGAACGTTGATTTGAACACCATCTTTGTCTTGTCGTCTTGCTCTGAGAACTCCAGCTAATCATGACAAGAAGAGGAAAGGAAAACTCTGGAAGGATCGGTCTTCTCGAAGGTCGAACAACTCAGGATTAACTCCCGGAATGTGACATAGCAACATCTCTCGAGCTGAGAGACGAAGCATACCTCTAGAGGGATGGAGTGGAGCAGGTGACGAGGTTCACTAGGTAGACAACAATTCCAGATTTAAGAATGTGGCGATCGGTTGTCAACGTAGCGAGGAGTTGAATTGCCATGATACCACGACGAAACATCCTGGAGAAGGGTGATTCGTAGATTATTATCTTAAGTGGCAAAAAGAATTACCTTTGATATAGAGATCATTGAGACTCTCTATATCAGCCGAAGGCAAAACACAGCAATCGATTGGCGGGGGTCGGTAGAATGGCATACTGGGACTTGGATGATGTGGATTACCTTGTTGAAGACAACATAATGGATGAATTTGCTTATCACCGGAAATGGAAGAGACCCATGGTAGAATGGCACATTGGCGGTGCAAGCTGGGAACAAAATGCAAATGCTGGGAATGATTCTGGTAACTGGGGAAGAACCCAACAATAAAGAGTGAATTCACTGTTTGAGAAGGTCACAGCATTGCCGAGGGAACTGAGAGCATCCCAATTAGAGCCGATGATAACACGTAGCGCTTGTGCGTGCTCTCAAGAACTTGAGCATTTCCACAATCATCAAGGTTTTATCAACAACCGCGTCAAGGGTGCTGACAACACAACATACTACCATGATGAATAGCGATGGACGATG
>NW_025286429.1:0-1126 GCF_018294505.1 Triticum aestivum
GCCTTTAAAGGTCGTTTTGGTGGGCTTAATCCTCGAGGGATCTATGCCCATTTTCCGCACTATATCCTGGTAAAGCAGGTTCAGGCTACTGCCGCCGTCCATAAGGACTCTAGTGAGATGAAATCCGTCAATAATTGGGTCGAGAACCAATGCGGCGAATCCGCCATGACGGATGCTAGTGGGATGGTCTTTTCGATCAAAGGTGATCGGGCAGGAGGACCATGGGTTGAACTTTGGGGCGACTGGCTCTACTGCGTATACGTCCCTTAACGCGCGCTTCCGCTCCCTTTTGGGGACGTGGGTGGCGTATATCATGTTCACCGTCCGCACCTGTGGGGGAAAACCCTTCTGTCCATTGTTGTTCGGCGGCCGGGGCTCCTCGTCGTCATCGCTATGCAACCCCTTGTCTTCATTGTCGGTGCTTAATCTGCCCGCCTGCTTGAACACCCAACAGTCCCTGTTGGTGTGATTGGCCGGCTTTTCGGGGGTGCCATGTATTTGGCACAAGCGATCGAGTATTCAGTCCAAGCTGGACGGGCCCCTGGGATTCCTTTTGAATGACTTTTTCTGCTGACCAGATTTAGAGCCTCTGAATCCGACATTAACTGCCGTATCCTTAGCATTGTCGCCGTTGATGCGGCGCTTCTGTTGGTTGCGACGCGACCTGCCACTAATGTCCCTGGTGTCCGAACGACCAGGGTTCTTGGTCATATTGTTACTACGAGCGAGCCAGCTGTCTTCTCCCGCACAAAAGCGGGTCATGAGTGCCGTGAGTGCTGCCATAGATTTCGGCTTCTCCTGTCCTAGGTGCCGGGCAAGCCACTCGTCACGGATATTATGCTTGAAGGCTGCTAACGCCTCTGCGTCCGGACAGTCGAGTATTTGATTTTTCTTTGTTAGGAACCGTGTCCAGAATTGCCTGGCCGATTCGTCTGGCTGCTGAATTACGTGGCTTAGGTCGTCAGCGTCTGGGGGTCGCACATAAGTGCCCTGGAAATTGTCGAGGAATGCGGCTTCCAGATCCTCCCAACAGCTGATTGACCCTGTTGGCAGGTTGTTAAGCCACTGCCGGGCTGGTCCTTTAAGCTTGAGTGGGAGGTATTTGATGGCATGGAAATCATCGCCG
>NW_025286430.1:0-1126 GCF_018294505.1 Triticum aestivum
TATGAAAAAATACCATCGTTCCTATAGCACATGTGCCCACGTCGTGCAAAAAAACTCATTCGCGCTCCGAGTATTTAGTAATATTGACGCCGCATCATTACCGCAGAACGTCTACTACCGTGTCATCGCCGTCCGTGAGGGGGGGCACGCCCCGGAGACGTGTCCCGCCTCTTCGGACATGCGACCACACCACCCCGCACATATGACGGACCGGTGCGACGCTCCGGTGGCATTGCTACCCCCCAGTGCCCCCGTCCCGCCTAACCCTGTAGCGTTTGACCACGGGATCTAGCACTTTGACTTTGCACGGACGGGCTTTGACCAGTGGACCTCCCCACCCAGTTGTGTTAGGTCAGCCCATAGGAACACTTTGGAGGAACATCCGGGCCAGACCCACAGCAAGATCCCCTCCGTGTAGACCCGACGCGTCCGTTTCCGCCCTCCAGGTGCCGGCGGCGGCGCCGTCCGTGAGGGGGGGCACACCCCGGACACGCGTGCCGGGCGTTTGCAACCGCCACAACACTTCCAGACTTGTGAGAGGCTGCCTACGCAAGATTTGGCGGAATGCTAGCCCCCGGAGGCCGCCGGCCATAGCCGTAGACGCGCGAAGGGCAATCCGCGTAGAGGGAATTTTTCGGATACTTCTCCATCACCAAAAATTATGAAAAAATACCATCGTTCCTATAGCACATGTGCCCACATCGTGCAAAAAAACTCATGATTTTATCGCGCACCGAGTATTTAGTAATATTGAAGCCGCATCGTTACCGCAGAACGTCTACTACCTTGTCATCGCCGTCCGTGAGGGGGGGCCACGCCCCAGAGACGCGTCCCGCCTCTTCGGACATGCCACCACACCACCCCGCATGTATGAGGGCCCGGTGCGACGCTTCGGTGGCATAGCTACCCCCAGTGCCCCCGTCTCGCCTAACCCTGTAGCGTTTGACCACGAGATCTAGCCCTTTGACTTTGCACGGATGGGCTTTGACCAGTGGACCTCCCCACCCGGTTGTGTTAGGTCAGCCATAGGAACACTTTGGAGCAACATCCGGGCCAGACCCACAGCAAGATCCCCTCCGTGTAGACCCGACGCGTCCGTTTACCCCCTCCAGGTGCCGGCGGCGGC
>NW_025286431.1:0-1126 GCF_018294505.1 Triticum aestivum
TTAAGCGTGCGGACCCTACGGTTCGAGAACAATGTAGACATGACCGAGACACATCTCCGGTCAATAACCAATAGCGGGACCTGGATGCCCATATTGGTTCCTACATATTCTACGAAGATCTTTATCGGTCAGACCGCATAACAACATACGTTGTTCCCTTTGTCATCGGTATGTTACTTGCCCGAGATTCGATCGTCGGTATCCAATACCTAGTTCAATCTCGTTACCGGCAAGTCTCTTTACTTGTTCCGTAATACATCATCTCGCAACTAACTCATTAGTTGCAATGCTTGCAAGGCTTAAGTGATGTGCATTACCGAGAGGGCCTAGAGATACCTCTCCGACATTCGGAGTGACAAATCCTAATCTCGAAATATGCCAACCCAACAAGTACCTTTGGAGACACCTGTAGAGCACCTTTATAATCACCCAGTTACGTTGTGACGTTTGGTAGCACACAAAGTGTTCCTCCGGTAAACGGGAGTTGCATAATCTCATAGTCATAGGAACATGTATAAGTCATGAAGAAAGCAATAGCAACATACTAAACGATCGGGTGCTAAGCTAACGGAATGGGTCATGTCAATCAGATCATTCAACTAATGATGTGATCCCGTTAATCAAATAACTACTCTTTTGTCTATGGTTAGGAAACATAACCATCTTTGATTAGCAAGCTAGTCAAGTAGAGGCATACTAGTGACACTCTGTTTGTCTATATATATTCACACATGTATTATGTTTCCGGTTAATACAATTCTAGCATGAATAATAAACATTTATCATGATATAAGGAAATAAATAATAACTTTATTATTGCCTCTAGGGCATATTTCCTTCACGTCGTCCCTCGCCTCGCCGGTGAGCGCACACACACACACATACATTTTTTGTTTTTTAGTTATACAAATAGTTAGAAATTTTTCTGTTTTTTAGAAATTGTTAGAAATTTTTCTATTTTTCAGAAATAGTTAGAAATGTTAGAAATGTTAGTCCACCAAGTCACCGAGTCAGCAGACTCCCGCTCCTGCAAGTCCACCAAGTCCGGCAAAGTGTCAGGCCACTCCTCCTCCAAGTCCGGCAAAGTGTCAGGCCACTCCTCCTCCTCCAAGTCTGCCACAACGTC
>NW_025286432.1:0-1126 GCF_018294505.1 Triticum aestivum
CGCGTCCACGCCCGACGGCCTCCTCGCTCTTAAGATACGAGCTCAGGTCTGGTATTAAGCTCGTTCTGGCAACAGAGAAGCAGCATCAACGGCCAATATTGATTTTACTGTTGTGCTTTGGTGAATTATTGCAGTTTGCCGGCCCTGCCGCCGTGGAGCCCGGGATGATCAGCGAAGCGCTCCAGAGAGCCATACGCAGGCGCTGAAAGGAAACGCTGCTGAAAGCGTGACACTGGCGCTGTAGATTCGTAAATCTGGTGGCTATGTTCTTCAGACATGACAATTATTTCTTTCGCTCCGAAACGCCTGTTGTAGTCGCCCGTTGGGCTTGATAACGACGGGCTTACTAAGAAACGCCGTGGAGACGGGCGAGCATTTTTTTTATGTAAAATAATTTTTAAGTAAAACGCAGTGTGCTGCCATAGTTTAGTGCACAAAAATTTAACGATGACATGATTACATATAACTATTCGGCAACAAAAAAAACATGTAAACAAAATAAATCATTATATAATATTTATGAAACGAAATATCATGTGCACAGAAAAAAAACATTTCGAAAAGTGCCGAGTCTATTACATATAACTATTCAGAAGCAGAGTGTATTACATAAAATTTATAAGCAAGTGCGCAAAGCGTTTGGAAAATAAAGTCCTCCAGTACCACCCAATCACATGCAAAACTCCTCCGTGCCGCATCTATTTCTTCTTCTTTGATATCCGAATAACTTTGTTTTTCACTTCATCAAGCTTGTTTCTTTCCGAAAATATAAGTTGCGCAATCATTAACTCTCTTGAATCATCAATTGAGGTCTGAAAAAAAAATGGTGTTAGCACAACGTTCATTGTACATCGTAGTCCAAACATAACTTGCGTACCTGTGAAAATAAGCCTGTCCATTTGTCACCATCCCAATTTTGAAAGCATCGAAGGAGAAATAGTCCACACGAATTCCTAGTGCATACAATTTACGAAGATTAAATATCTACTGTACATACAAGACCAACATTCTGTCGAAGTAAAAACTCACCCATCATGTTGTTTTGGCATGTCATACGTTTGAATAGGCCACTTGGAAACATCCGGATAATTCACAATTCCGGTTGCATTTGCTTCTTGGATATCTT
>NW_025286433.1:0-1126 GCF_018294505.1 Triticum aestivum
CCGGGACCCCAAAACGGTGAGTAATAGTGCACCAAACGGACCAGAATCGGCCAAAACTGCAATTGTTGATGACCGACACGTAAGTGCATCTTTGGGTTCAACAACTATGGAAATCGCTTCGGGACCACAAAAAGGTGAGTAATAGTCCACGAAACGGGTCAGAATTGGCCAGAACTATGAGTGTTGACGACGGGCACGTAAACGCACCCCTGGGATTGTGAATCATGGAAATCGCTCTAGGACCCCAAAACAGTGAGTAATTGTCCAAGTGACAGACCAGAATTGGGCAAAATGGTGAGTGTTGATAACCGACACATAAACGCACCCCGGGGATCGCAAATCCTGTAAATCGCTCTAGGACCCCAAAACGGTGACTAATAGTGCACCAAACGGACCAGAATCGGCCAAAACTGCGATTGTTGATGACCGACACGTAAGCGCACCGTAGGGTTTGTCAATCGTGGAAATCACTTCGGGATGCCAAAAGTGTGTAATAGTTCAAAACGGGCCAAAATCGGCCAAAACTGCGAGTCTTGACGACCAACACGCAAGCACACCTTGGGGTTCGACAAAAATGGAAATCTCTTCGGGACCCCAAAACGGTGAGTAATAGTCCATGAAACGGGACGGAATCAACAAAACCAGCGAGTGTTGATGAGCGACATGTAAACGCACCCAGAGGTTCGTCAATCATGGAAATCACTCCGGGACCCCAAAACAGCGAGTAATAGTCCACGAGACGGCCAGAATTAACCAAAATTGTGAGTGTTGATGACCGACACATAAATGCACCCCCGGGGTTCGTCAATCGTGGAAATCACTTCGGGACCCCAAAACTGAGTAATAGTCCAAGAAACGGGCCAGAATCGGCCAAAACTGCGAGACTTGACGACCAACATGTAAACACCCATTGGGGTTCGGCAACAATGGAAATCGCTTTAGGACCCCAAAACGGTGAGTAGTAGTCCACGAAAGGGACAGAATCGAAGAAAACCGCGATTGTTGATGACCGAAACATAAACGCACCAGGGGTTCGTCAATCGTGGAAATCCCTCCGGGACCCGAAACAGCGAGTTATAGTCCACAAAACGGGCCAGAATCGGCCAAAACTGCGAGTGTTGATGAA
>NW_025286434.1:0-1126 GCF_018294505.1 Triticum aestivum
AATGCATAGCTTGTTAGCACGAAACACAAATCCATCGTTAACGACGAACTTGTTCCACATTCTTCCTTCTTTACAATTCTGCATTACATCTTTAAAATCAGCATCATGCACATATTGATCTTTGATGGTCTCCAAACCAAATATTTTGAAGTCAAGTTGTGAAAGCATAGTATAGCGGCGAGACAATGCATCAGCAATAACATTTTCTTTTCCCTTCTTGTGTTTAATGACATAAGGAAAAGTCTCAATGAATTCAACCCATTTAGCATGTCTACGATTCAGTTTAGCTTGACTTTTAATATGTTTCAAAGATTCATGATCAGAATGTATAACAAATTCTTTGGGCTATAAATAATGTTGCCATGTTTCTAAAGTCCGAACAAGAGCATATAATTCTTTATCATAAGTAGAATAATTCAGACTAGGCCCACTCAATTTTTCAGAAAAGTATGCAACAGGTTTGCCATCTTGTAATAACACACCGCCTAATCCAATTCCACTAGCATCACGTTCAAGCTCAAAAGTCTTATTAAAATCAGGAAGTTGGAGTAAAGGAGCATGTGTCAACTTATCTTTCAATACTGAGAAGGCTTCTTCCTGTGCGGTACCCCAAAGAAAAGGCACATCTTTCTTTGTAAGCTCATTGAGAGGTGCAGCAATGGCGCTGAAATCTCTCACAAAACGCCTATAGAATCCAGCGAGGCCAAGAAAACTCCTCACTTGTGTGACCGTTTTGGGTTGCGGCCAACTCTCAATAGCTTCAATCTTGGCTTTATCAACTTCAATTCCCTGTGGAGTAACAACATAGCCAAGAAAAGATACTCGGTCGGTGCAAAAGGTGCACTTCCCAAGGTTACCAAACAAACGTGCATCACGTAGAGCAATAAAAATAGCACGTAAATGTTCCAAATGTTCTTCCAAAGATCTGCTATAAATCAATATGTCATCAAAGTAAACTACCACAAATCGTCCAATGAAAGCACGTAAAACTTCGTTCATTAATCTCATGAAAGTACTAGGTGCATTAGTTAACCCAAAAGGCATGACTAACCACTCATATAATCCAAACTTAGTTTTAAATGCTGTTTTCCATTCATCTCCCAATTTCATACGAATTTGATGGTAT
>NW_025286435.1:0-1126 GCF_018294505.1 Triticum aestivum
CTGTGGCCGATGGCCTCCGGGGGCTAGCATGCCGCCAAATCTTGCGTACGCGGCCTCTCACAAGTCTGGAAGTGTTGTGGCGGTTGCAAACGCCCGGCACGCGTGTCCGGGGTGTGCCCCCCCTCACGGACGGCGCCGCCGCCGGCACCTGGAGGGGGGAAACGGACGCGTGGGGTCTACACGGAGGGGATCTTGCTATGGGTCTGGCCCGGATGTTGCTCCAAAGTGTTCCTATGGGCTGACCTAACACAACCGGGTGGGGAGGTCCTCTTGTCAAAGCCCGTCCGTGCAAAGTCAAAGGGCTAGATCCCGTGGTCAAACGCTACAGGGTTAGGCGGGACGGGGGCACTGGGGGGTAGCAATGCCACCGGAGCGTCGCACCGGGCCCTCATACATGCGGGGTGGTGTGGTGGCATGTCCGAAGAGGCGGGACGCGTCTCCGGGGCGTGGCCCCCCCTCACGGACGACGATGACACGGTAGTAGACGTTCTGCGGTAACGATGCGGCGTCAATATTACTAAATACTCGGAGCGCGATAAAATCATGAGTTTTTTTGCACGACACGGGCACATGTGCTATAGGAACGATGGTATTTTTTCATAATTTTTGGTGATGGAGAAGTATCCGAAAACTTCCCTCTACGCGGATTGCCCTTCGTGCGTCTACGGCTGTGGCCGGCGGCCTCCGGGGGCTAGCATGTCGCCAAATCTTGCATAGGCGGCCTCTCACAAGTCTGGAAGTGTTGTGGCGGTTGCAAACGCCCGGCACGCGTGTCCGGGGTGTGCCCCCCTTCACGGACGGCGCCGCCGCCGGCACCTAGAGGGAGGAAACGGACGCGTGGGGTCTACACGGAGGGGATCTTGCTGTGGGTCTGGCCCGGATATTGCCCCAAAGTGTTCCTATGGGCTGACCTAACACAACCGAGTGGGGAGGTCCACTGGTCAAAGCCCGTCCGTGCAAAGTCAAAGGGCTAGATCCCGTGGTCAAACGCTACAGGGTTAGGCGGGACGGGGGCACGGGGGGGTAGCAATGCCACCGGAGCGTCGCACCGGGCCCTCATACATGCGGGGTGGTGTGGTGGCATGTCCGAAGAGGCGGGACGCGTCTGCGGGGCGTGCCCCCCCCC
>NW_025286436.1:0-1126 GCF_018294505.1 Triticum aestivum
ATCTTTCGATGAGATGATGGATATCGCTTTGGTGGAAGTCGACTTTGACGATCCGACTACGAACGTGCGAGGACGTCGCGCCTTAGCAATCGCTAAACCAACTCCGAGAGGTTATTGACCACGCCGGAGCATGATCAACCTGACCACGAGGGTCTGTTTCCTGCGAGCAAACGAAGAACAAGCAAGAAACTAAGATTGCAATCTGGATATTGCGAATATAAGATGAAAGCTTTATTGATCAAGGTGGGGTTCTGTGACGCCTTTGTCTGGTCGTTGAACACAAACAAAGTACGCAAAGTTGCAGCTATGGCGAACTTTTAATCTAAACAAAACCGAAAGTCTAAACGATGCCCTAAGGGCTGTATATATGGAGGAAGAGGGGGGAATTTCGTGGCCCTTGGTGGAGGGGTCCGAAATCAACCCTATCTCTTGTTTCCCCACACATACGGACTCTAAAAATAGCCTATACTTATGTATTTCGAAATTACATGGGCCTGGCCCAATAATAAGGTGACGCAGCACCTAAAATAGCCTCGGGACGAAATTTATGAAGTGGCATCTTGTATATTTCGTCCAAGGCTTCATGCACCCATTATGGTGGCTTCAAAGTCCTGAAATCATCACTTGTAACTCCGTTCTTGTTCCCCTTGTGCATGCCATCATCTCCATGCTTGTTCTTGCTCCAATGTTCATCCTTCTCCACGCTAGGCCCTTCATTTGTAAGCAAAACAAATGTATCCAATTTAGGCAGCATCATATTCTCATGAACATTAGAATCATTACCAAGAAACGAAAGTACCTGGTAATTTAGTTGGCGTGCACGAGCTCTAGTAATTGGTCCAGTATGTATAGCAGCAGGGGCTGTGGGTGTAACAATTGTATTGATGTCCTCATCATCCTCCCCTTCTTGAAATGAAGTCGTCCTCGACGGAAGTTCATCTTCCTCACCCAAATAAGGCTTCAAATCTGCAATGTTAAAAGTGGGACTAACCCCAAAATCTGCAGGCAGCTCAAGTTTATATGCATTATCATTTATTTTCTCTAACACCTTAAAGGGACCATCAGCACGTGGCATTAACTTTGATTTGCGCAAATCAGGAAATCTATCCTTACGCAAATGTAACCA
>NW_025286437.1:0-1126 GCF_018294505.1 Triticum aestivum
GTTACAGAAGCCGTAAGAGAAAGATGGATCAGGAAGCAGATGTTGTGGCGCGGTTGGCATCGGAAATGGAGGTGATGAAGAAAACCATGAGTGTACTAGTAGCCGAAAGAGATGCAGCTCGGGTGCAGCATGAAGATCATCCAGCGGATCTCGGAAGCCAGCAGCGGAGAAGCAGCGTGGCTTCCACGGAGGCCCCACCGGAGCCTCTGGTGGTCCAAATTACTGCACCGGAGCCTCTGGTGGTCGAAATTACTTCATCGGAGCCTCCTCGCTACCCCGTGGACGATATAAAGGAGATGAAAGAATGTCATCTGTATTATCCTATCGGGAACATGTCCATGAAGGTAGCCATCGGCAGTGCTTTACCATGTTTACCTGGAGCACTCCACCACAACAACCCCATTCAAGATGGCTATGCTCATGTCACGGTGGAGGACATAGTCCAAGGGTTTGAGGACCTGGAGATTGACATTGCTACACCTGAAGGGGAGAAAAGACTTGGAGATGTCAAGCGCCATTTCATTCTATGGCAAAAGAAGTTTATCAAGTTTCCAGGCGAGGCGCCAAGGACAACAAGTCCACCCCCCTACGGTGGTGGTGGTGGCGGTAGCGGTGGTGGTGGTGGTGGTGGTGGTGGTGGTGGCGGTTCACCTACACCTCCGTCACGTCAGCCGACGCCGCCCCCCAGTCCACAACGTCCGGCGGGTGATCAGCCGCCGCCCCCCAGTCCTCGTCCGGCGGGTGATCAGACGCCGCCCCCCAATCCACCTCCGGCAAAGAAGCAGAAGCAGTCCTGGATTATTAACCCGGACCCTTATGTACCTAAGACCACAAAGGTACCGGAGCCATCACTGAAGCCTCTCCCCACAAGGCCTTGGGAACGTAGTGCCGAGGAAGTCGACGCGTCCGCGGCTGCTGATTTGGAGAAATGGAAGGCGGACTGCAAGAAGAAAACAGAGCCCGAGCCCAAGCCAGTATTTTCTGATGAGCAAAAGAAGTGGGCTAAGTCATTTTTGAGCACACCGTCCCAAGCCGCGAAGAATCTGCCTAACGACTATGCACGTGAACTTCGCAGGCAGGCACTCATGTTCAAGGAGAACAAAGAGCGGGAGAAGGCCGAAAGTAA
>NW_025286438.1:0-1126 GCF_018294505.1 Triticum aestivum
GAGACTAGCCATTGAGTATTGCCGGCAACGTGACTTGTGCACATTAGGGATCATCCTCCATAGCATACATACAATACCATAGTGGTGCATATCTTGGGATCCACTTGTGTGTCACAAAGTTGTCATAGCATACACAATTGCTATCTTGGTTCGTGAAGTTTTGCATGAGAAAAGAGCTCAAAAGTAAAAGAGCCACCCAAGCTTTTAAGCAAAGAGGAAAGATAAGCAAAGAGCTTATGAGCAAGAACCATAGCATCATACTACATTAAGATTGTCATATTGGATCATCTTGGATCATTGCACCGAAATACCATACATATAGCATAATTGGGATAGAGATAGTTGCATTTTTGCCTAGTAGGTTGTGCACAAGTTTGCGTATCCGCCTATTGTGCAATCGTGCTAGCGTCTCTCTAGAATTGTGCAACAAGAGCATTTTCGTGGTTTCCACATTTTGGATCAATTTTGGATTGCACAATCTGATGAGGACATCAATACAATTGTTACACCCACAGCCCCTGCTGCTATACATACTGGACCAATTACTAGAGCTCGTGCACGCCAACTAAATTACCAGGTACTTTCGTTTCTTGGTAATGATTCTAATGTTCATGAGAATATGATGATGCCTAAATTGGATACATTTGTTTTGCTTACAAATGAAGGGCCTAGCTTGGAGAAGGATGAACATTGGAGCAAGAACAAGCATGGAGATGATGGCATGCGCAAGGGGAACAAGAACGGAGTTACAAGTGATGATTTCAGGACTTTGAAGCCACCATAATGGGTGCATGAAGCCTTGGATGAAATATACAAGATGCCACTTCATAAATTTCGTCCCGAGGCTATTTTAGGTGCTGCGTCACCTTATTATTGGGCCAGGCCCATGTAATTTCGAAATACATAAGTATAGGCTATTTTTAGAGTCCGTATGTGTGGGGAAACAAGAGATAGGGTTGATTTCGGACCCCTCCACCAAGGGCCACGAAATTCCCCCCTCTTCCTCCATATATACAGCCCTTAGGGCATCGTTTAGACTTTGGGTTTTGTTTAGATTAAAAGTTCGCCATAGCTGCAACTTCGCGTACTTCGTTTGTGTTCAACGACCAGACAAAGGCGTCACAGA
>NW_025286439.1:0-1126 GCF_018294505.1 Triticum aestivum
TTCGGAATGGACTGGGAGAAGTGCCTTCCATTTGCCGAATTCGCCTACAACAACAGCTATCAATCTAGCTTGGGTAAAGCCCCTTTTGAAGTTCTCTATGGACGACGATGTCGAACACCCCTTAACTGGTCAGAGACCGGGGAAAGACAATTCTTTGGCCCGGATATGATTCAGGAAGCAGAAGAACAAGTTCGCATCGTTCGTGAAAAGTTGAAAACAGCCCAATCTCGTCAAAAGAGTCAATATGACCGAAAGCATAAGGCTATGACTTTCGAGGTTGACGAGAAGGCTTATCTTCGGGTCACCCCTCTGAAGGGAACCCATCGTTTCGGTATCAAAGGCAAATTGGCTCCTCGTTACATTGGACCTTTTCGCATTCTCGCCAAACGAGGAGAAGTTGCCTACCAATTGGAACTACCTCCGCACCTCTCCAGGGTCCACGATGTCTTCCACGTTTCTCAACTCAGGCGTTGCTTCTCGGATCCTATCCGTGAAGTGGACCACGAAACACTTGATCTCCAAGATAATCTTACATATCGAGAGTACCCCGTTCGTATCCTCGATCAGGCCGAACGTACCACCCGACGTCATAATATCAAGTTTCTCAAAGTGCAATGGTCGCACCATTCTGAGGATGAAGCAACTTGGGAAAGGGAGGATCGTCTTCGACTTGAATATCCCGCCTTCTTCCTGGAGGAACCCAAATCTCGGGACGAGATTCTTTTGAGTGGGGGTGAGTTGTCACACCCTAGCTAGTCATGCATTAGAGTGTTGCATCATGTTTACTCTTTCATCAGAAACTTGAAATGGGGATGACAGAACCCCCAGTCCCCTCTAAAACCAACTAGGGTTACTAAAATAATTTTTCAATGAACCTGAAATGCCCTTCTAAAATGCCCATCATTTTTGTCTTGGTTCAGAACCTCTGCCAAAAATGGTGCACATTTTCCTAGGCCATCCTAGGGTTTTTGAATTAAATCATAAATATTTGAATTTGGGCATTTAAAATAATATAAAATATTTAAATGCTCAAATATCTCCAAACTAAAATGTTTCATGTTGGAAATAATCCAACTATGGGCCAGGAATAGTTTGGTGATTTTTGAAGTTGCCTAGGTATTTTATT
>NW_025286440.1:0-1126 GCF_018294505.1 Triticum aestivum
GGCTTGACCGTTCCTAGCTAGTGGCTGAATCTTGGAAAACTTTTGGTGTTTCTCTTATTAAATAGATACTTATGTACCTAGAAATGATTTTTGTAAAAAGTAAATAGCAAACTATGAGCCAGCTGCAGTTCAAATTTGACCCGCTTCCACCTGAATCGGCGGAAATTTGTCTTTTTCACGAGAGGTGGATCAAAACTTTTTACACCCAACCATTTTGTCAATTGTGCATTAAATATGTCCTAGTATTTTATAAAATTGATTTGGTCCAATTTTGCAACAATTATTTGGTAGTTCCTTCACAAAAAAACCTCCTTTCGGGCACTCGGAAAATGAAAAATGGTTTTTTCGTCCAAAGAAAATGAAAACTTCCTTAGGCAACATTGTTTGCCATTCCAATATGCACCCTTGTGCACAATATGAGATCATTTGAACAAACTATGCCACGAACGTGGCCATAAGATTGATCATTTGGCTTGAAAGCCATGAATCTTCAGAGATGATAGCTCATTTCTGAGAACACTTTTTAAAAATAATTGCCGTATTACAAGTTTGTTATTTTTCTTGGGAACTTGCCCACATAAAATGACACAATGCGAAGGTTTCCCAATTTTTTTGTTTTTTTTGAATTTTTTATGCCCGTTTCAAAATGTGATCAAAACGGCGGGCTTGACCGTTCCTAGCTAGTGGGTGAATCTTGGAAAACTTTTGGTGTTTCTCTGATTAAATATATACTTATGTACCTAGAAATGATTTTTGTAAAAAATAAATAGCAAACTATGAGGCAGCTGCAGTTCAAATTTGACCCGCTTCCACCTGAATCGGCGGAAATTTGTCTTTTTCACGAGAGGTGGATCAAAACTATTTACACCCAACCATTTTGTCAATTGTGCATTAAATATGTCCTAGTATTTTAGAAAATTGATTTGGTCCAATTTTTCAACAATTATTTGGTAGTTCCTTCACAAAAAAACCTCCTTTCGGGCACTCGGAAAATGAAAAATGGTTTTTTCGTCCAAAGAAAATGAAAACTTCCTTAGGCAACATTGTTTGCCATTCCAATATGCACCCTTGTGCACAATATGAGATCATTTGAACAAACTATGCCACGAATGTGGCCATAAGATTG
>NW_025286441.1:0-1126 GCF_018294505.1 Triticum aestivum
TTTTTCCTTTTTTCTTCTGTTTTTTTCTTCTGTTTTTTTCTTATGTTTTTCTTCTGTTTGTTTTTTTCTTCTGTTTTTCCTTTTTTCTTCTGTTTTTTTCTTCTGTTTTTTTCTTCCTTTTTCCTTCTTTCTTCTTCTTCCTTTTTCCTTTTAAAATCAGAAAAATAAAACTAATTCATTTTAAAACCCCTTGAAGGTTTGACAAAAGGTTTGATACATCATTCAGTTCATCGACCAAATACAAAGTTTGGTACAATAAATTATTACACATCAATTCTTCCCTTGTGTCCCTGCTTGCTTACGATTGTGCCGTATCCATGGAGCATCCTCATCATTTAACTTAATGCTTGGGTCAATGTTCACTTTGAAGGGCGGAATTTCACCAAACATATTATAATCTTCTGACATGTCTGTCTTGTCCTCCACTCCCACGATGTTTCTTTTCCCTGAAAGAACAATGTGGTGCTTTGGATCATCGCATGATGTACTGATCGTTTTCTTATCTTTCCGTTTCCTCGGTTTGCTACTCATGTCCTTCAAATAAAAAACCTGAGCGACATCTTTGGCAAGGACGAATGGTTCGTCAAGGTAACCAAGATTGTTGAAATCCACCATTGTCATTCCGTATTGCTCGTGCACCTTTACCCCACCTCCTGTTAGCTTGAACCATTTGCACCGGAACAAAGGGACCTTAAAGGAGGGTCCATAGTCAAGTTCCCATATCTCCTCTATGTAACCATAATATGTGACCTTTTGCCCATTCTCGGTTGCTGCATCAAAGCGGACACCACTGTTTTGGTTGGTGCTCTTTTTATCTTGGACGATCGTGTAAAATGTATTCCCATTTATCTCGTACCCTTGGAAAGTCGTTATAGTCGAAGATGGTGTCTTGGCCAACATGTACAGCTGATCTACAACATCATTGTCATTCATTAAATGTTTTCTCAACCAACTGCCGAAAGTCTCCATGTGGGCCTTCCTAATCCAGGATTCAGGCTTCCCCGGGTTGTCCGAGCGTAAAATATTCTTGTGTTTCTCAAAGTACGGAGCCACCAAGCTGGAATTGGTCAGTACAGTGTGGTGTGCTTCAGTCAGAGAATGGCCGTCCATACATATCGTTGATTTC
>NW_025286442.1:0-1126 GCF_018294505.1 Triticum aestivum
AAGTAGTCGTTGGCGTGACAACTTCATGAAGACACGATGATGGAGATCATGATGATGGAGATCATGGTGTCATGCCGGTGACGATGATGATCATGGAGCCCCGAAGATGAAGATCAAAAGGAGCAAAAATGATATTGGCCATATCATGTCACTATTTGATTGCATGTGATGTTTATCATGTTTATGCATCTTGTTTACTTAGGACGACGGTAGTAAATAAGATGATCCCTTACAAAATTTCAAGAAGTGTTCTCCCCTAACTGTGCACCGTTGCTACAGTTCGTCGCTTCTAAGCACCACGTGATGATCGGGTGTGATGGATTCTTACGTTCACATACAATGGGTGTAAGACAGTTTTACACAGCGAAAACACTTAGGGTTAACTTGACGAGCCTAGCATGTGCAGACATGGCCTCGGAACACGGAGACCGAAAGGTCGAGCATGAGTCGTATAGTAGATACGATCAACATGAAGATGTTCACCGATGATGACTAGTTCGTCTCACGTGATGATCGGACACGGCCTAGTTGACTCGGATCATGTAATCACTTAGATGACCAGAGGGATGTCTATCTGAGTGGGAGTTCATAAGATGAACTTAATTATCCTGAACATAGTCAAAAGACCTTTTGCAAATTATGTCGTAGCTCGCGCTTTAGTTCCACTGTTTAGATATGTTCCTAGAGAAAATATAGTTGAAAGTTGACAGTAGCGATTATGCGGATAGTAGAAAGCTTATGTCCTTAATGCACTGCTCAGTGTGCTGAACCCCAAACGTCATTTGTGGATGTTTCGAACATCGAACATACACGTTTTGATAACTACGTGATAGTTCAGTTAAATGGTTTAAGTAGAGGCACCAAAGACGTTTTCGAAACATCGCGGAACATATGAGATGTTTCGAGGGCTGAAATTGGGATTTCAGGCTCGTGCTCACGTCAAGAGGTATAAGACCTCCGACGATTCTCTTAGCCTGCAAGCTAAGGGAGAAAATCTCAATCGTTGAGCTTGTGCTCAGATTGTCTGAGTGCAACAATCACTTGAATTGAGTGGGAGTTGATCTTCCAAATGAGATAGTGATGTTTCTCCAAAGTCATTGCCACCAAGCTGCTAGAGCTTCGTGAT
>NW_025286443.1:0-1126 GCF_018294505.1 Triticum aestivum
GTCAATCATGGAAATCGCTCTGGGACCCCAAAACGGTGAGTAACAGTGCACAAAACGTACCAGAATGGGCCAAAATTGTGAGTGTTGATGACGGACACGTAAACGCACCGCGGTGTTCGTCAATCGTGGAAATCACTTCGAGACCCCAAAACTGAATAATAGTCAGAGAAACGGGCCAGAATCGGCCCAATCTGCGAGTCTTGACGACCAGCCCGTAAGCACATCTTGGGGTTCAACAAGCATGGAAATCACTTTGGGACTGCAAAACGGTGAGTAATAGTCCATGAAAGAGCCCTGAATCGGTAAAACCTAGGGTTATTGATCAACGATACATAAACGCACCGCGGGGTTCTTCAATCATGGAAATCGCTCAGGGACCCGAAATCAGTGAGTAATGGTCCATGAAACGGGCCAAAATCGGCCAAAACTGCAAATGTTGATGACCGACACAGAAACACACTGGTGTTCGTTGGTCGTGGAAATCACTACGTTACCCCAAAACTGAGTAATAGTCCAAGAAACGGGCCAGAATCAGCCGAAACTGTGATTGTTGATGACCGATACGTAAGCGCACCTTGGGGTTCGACATCCATGCAAATTGCTTTGGGACCCCAAAAATGTGAGTAATAGTCCATGAAACGGGCCAGAATCGACAAAAACCACGAGTGTTGATGACCGACAGTTAAATGCACCACGGGGTTTGTTAATCGTGGAAATCACTCCGGGACCCCAAAACAATCAGTAATAGTCCACGAAACGGGCCAGAATTGGCCAATACTATGAGAGTTGATGACCGAAACGTAAGCGCACCTTGGGATTCAACAACTATGGAAATCGCTTCGTGACCGCAAAACGGTGAGTAATAGTCCATGAAACGGGCCAGAATCGTCAAAAACCGCGAGTGTTGATGTCTGACACGTAAACGCACCCCGGGATTCGTTAATCATGGAAATCACTCTGGGACCCCAAAAAAGTGAGTAATAGTCCACAAAACGGGCCAGAATCGGCCAAAACTGTGACTGTTGATGACCGACATGTAAGCACACCTTGGGGTTCAATAACTATGGAAATGGCTTTGGGATCCCAAAACGGTGAGTAATAGTCCACGAAATGGGTCACAATTCGC
>NW_025286444.1:0-1126 GCF_018294505.1 Triticum aestivum
GAGCTCGTGAGGGAGAGGGAGAGGGGGTCCGGCGAGGCTAGGGGGGGAATGGGGTGCGGAGGGGCTAGGCTTTATAGCCTGGGGGTCCGGCGAGCTTCGGAAGGGGATCGGGGCGATCGGGGGATCCCGGATCCTTCGGGATCCGGTCGATCTCCGGCGAGGTCGTGGCGTGGGCGAGGGGTTGGGGAAGACGGGGCGGGTCCCACGGGTCAGCGAGAGGGAGAGAGGGGCGAGGGGGTCGGGTGGAGCTGGGCTGGCCTGGCTCGGCTGGCCTGTTGGCCGAGTGGGCCGGCTGGCTTGGGCCAGGCGGGGAGGGGAGGGGTGCGGCGCTGGCTGGGCCTGGGGTGGCCTGGCTGGCGCCCCGGGGGGTTTTTCTTTATTTTTTTTAAATAAAACAAAAACAAAAATAAAACATTATCTATAAATATTTTATATAGGGTAAATATATACCAAAATGATCAGGGGAATAGTCCCTTTCATTTGAACATTTTTCCAAAGGCAAAATCCAAACTTTATAAAAATCCATTTTTTCAAATTCAAATAAAATTCAGATTTGAATCCAAATCCTTTGGCATTGTTTCCTCTGATGTTTTTGGAGTGTCATGTTTGCTCCTCTCATACTTTTGATCAAGTATTTATCAGGCTTAGTTTTTGAAATGTTTCCCACATGCCAAAGTTTGAATTTTAAATTCAAAACTCAAAATTCTCTGAAACTTCAAATGGCATTCAATTCAAACAGGATGCATAGGATGCTTAGCTATAATTGTAAAACATTCCAAATAGGAAATTTGGGATGTTACAAACCTACCCACCTTAAGATGAATCTCGCCCTCGAGATTCGGGTTGGCTAGCAAATAGGTGCGGATGGTCTCGACGAAGATCTTCTTCGCGTTCCCAGGTGGCTTCTTCCTCGGTGTGGTGACTCCACAGCACCTTGCAAAACTTGATGACCTTGCTGCGGGTGACTCTGCTTGCAGTCTCGAGAATACGGACGGGTTTCTCCTTGTAAGTCAGATCACTATCAAGCTGTATGGCCTCTAGGGGCACTGTGTCTCTCAACGGAACATCGGCCATGTCGGCAGGACACTTCTTCAGCTGAGAAACATGGAAGACATCATGAACTCCG
>NW_025286445.1:0-1126 GCF_018294505.1 Triticum aestivum
GGGGGGTTGACTAACAGTAGTTAGCGCTAACCTAACCACCTGGCCGACAGGGCCCACGCGTCAGTGACCCTGGGGGGTCAAACCCCCGGTCGGACAAGTCAAACCCCACCGGCGACATGACGCCGGCGAGGTCCGAGACGGCGGCGAAAGTGCTTTTTGCCATTCCGGCAACCAAATGGACGGCGGAAGGCATCTACGTGTTGCTGAGGTTGAGCCGCGACTATTGGTGGTGGTGGTTGGGCTCGGGGTGGCCGGAGTTGACGACGGCGAGCTCGGCTGCGGCGGCCGGAGTTCGGGTGCGGTCGGGATCAGTGTTGCAGGGGGTTTGGGGAGGCGTTGGTGCGTGCTGCGTGCTCCTGGTGAGGTGGGGAGCACGATAGTGCGCTCGGTTGGGTGCTACGGTGACCGTGGCCACGACGGCGACATCGCCGGCGGCGTGGAGCTCTCGGCCAAGGTGGGGCTAGGGCCTAGAGGTCGGGAGAAACCAGGGGAGGAGGGGGAAACGATCCGGGGGCTCACCGCGGAGCTGCAGGGATGGTTAGCGGGCTCGGAGACGCGCTGGAGACGACGAATTCGACGGCGACGATGGTCGGAGCCCGAAGAGGGGAACGGCGACGTGGCGGCGATGCAGGGCTTCCGGGGACCCGTGGAGCGGTGGGGAGGAAGAGGGAGTCGAGGCGGAGCTCCTGAGCTAGTCGGGGGAGCGAGGGGTGGTCGGAGACGGCGGCTATGGCGAACGGCGGCGACGGTGGTGTTCGGCCGTGAGAGAGAGGGAGGGAGCAGCACGGGAGAGAGAGGGGGATAAGGCCAGGGGATCGGGGCGGCACCGAGAAGAAGCGCCGCGGCGTCGCGCTGGCGAGGGAGGCAGGCAGACGAGCTGGTGGCGTGGCGCTCCGGCCGTGCGCGCGCGCCGGCCACACGCCTGGCCGACTGGCGCCAGGAGGACGACGGCGGTGGTGGGCTGGGCTGGCTTGCTGGGCCGGCCAGCTGGCTGGGCCGCACAGGGAGGAGCCCAGGTAAGTTTTCCCCCTTTTTTTTCTATTTCTGTTTTTATTTAATATATCTGCAACTTTGTTGAATTAAATAAAATACCTAGGCAACTTCAAAAATCACCAAACTATTCCTG
>NW_025286446.1:0-1126 GCF_018294505.1 Triticum aestivum
GGAGACGAGGACGACGGGGCGGCGTCGAGGCGGCGGGGCAGCGGCGTCGCGGCGTCGGGGCGTCGGGGCGGAGACGAGGACGACGGGGCGGCGTCGAGGCGGCGGGGCAGCGGCGCCAGGAGAGGAGAGGGGAAGGGGATCGAGGGCGAGGGCGAGGGAGAGAGGGGATAGGTTATCCAACAGGTACATCCATACTAATGGCGCACCACCCCTCGGTGCGCCATAAATACATCCATACTAATGGCGCACCTCACCCTGGTGCGCCATTAGTATTTTTTTTATTTCTGCTCGAGCCAACAGGTTATCTTCCACCTGACCTGATCCACACCAAGTTCCCTCTACTAGCTCGACTGGTCAGCAGCCAATTCTCACACCAGGAGGTCTTGGGTTCGATTCCCAGGCTCCACAATTTTTTTTATGCATTTAAAATGATGTTTGATATTTATTTGTGTTTAAATATGTTCAAACTTGTTTAAATCATAACAGTAATATTTTTTTATAAGACAGTAATAATTTTTTAAAAAATATCATCAAACAGTAATGCCGGTGGAGCGGGGGAGGGCCGGTGCGCGGGGTGCGGGGGGCCGGTGGACCGGGGGGTGCTCGGCGGCGAGGGGGACCGGATCTGGCGAGGTGGGATAGCTAGCGATCGAGATCGAGTGTCCATGCAATTTAAAAATATTCATGATAGTTCAAAAAGTGCCCATGAAATACAATCGAGAAATGAAGGCTACGATTTAAATACAATCGATCTTAGCTAGCTATCTGTTCACAATCTTCTTGCCCTTCTTTTTCGCAAATGGAGTTCTTCTGTGGAACGGACGTCCTTTAGGTAGGGTGGTCCTGCTTCTTCTTGTGGTGTATGCTGCTACTTCATCATCGTCGTCATGTTCGATTCTCGGGTCGCCGTACTTGTCGAAGTCTTGCTCATTGGCTACTCCATCCATTCCGATGATCTTCCTTTTGCCTCTCCTCACGACAACACGACTGGGCTTTGACGGGTCGGTAATGAAGAAGCATTGGTCCACTTGGGAAGCCAGTACCCATGGCTCATTTTTCGCGGTGACGTTTGCGCCTGCGGTCTTGGATTTGGCTTCGGGTATAACCATGGTGGTGAAATACCGGT
>NW_025286447.1:0-1126 GCF_018294505.1 Triticum aestivum
GGGGGGGGCAGGCGGGCTGGGCCGCCTCCTGGCTGGGCCGGCCTGCTGCTGCTGGGCTGCGCAGGGGAGGGGAGGCCCAGGTAAGCCCCTCCTTCTTTTATTTTTGTTTTCTAATTTTTCTGACATTTGTTTTGATTTAATAAATATATTAAATCATTTAATTTTATTATGCCAATTTTTGTAGGGGCTAATGGTATTATTCCAGAGCTCTTTTATAATTGGCATAATTTTTGGACCACATTTCATATATATAGAAATATATTTCCAATGCAAATATTTATCGAATTAATCCAAATGGCCAAAATAAAATGTCCATGAGCTCCTAAAAATATTGTTTTGATTTTTATCTCTGTCCAATATTTTCAGAGGGCAACATGAGCATTTTCTTGGACCCTTTTGGAGAAATTTTTATTTGGGTCATTTTCAAAATGATTCTGAGGGTTCCACCAATCCTCATTTCAAATTTAAATGAAATTTAAATATGATGCACAAGTGGCTAGCTAGCCTAGGTCATACCAGACTAGGGATGTGACATATATTCTCTTAACGCCAGCCCTTTGCCAGACCTTGAGGACGTTCCGGTAGTCCGTGACTTCCCGGATGTCTTCCCAGAGGAATTGCCAGGTGTTCCACCTGACAGGGATGTTGAGTTCGTAATAGACCTCATTCTAGGAACCGTTCCGATTGCTAGAAGACCCTATAAGATGGCACCACTAGAACTAGCCGAGCTTAAGAAACAACTCGATGAGTCCTTGAAAAAGGGTTTCATCCGACCTAGTTCATCTCCGTGGGCTTGCCCCGTCCTCTTCGTCAAGAAGAAGGATGGTACGGACCGGATGGTTGTAGATTATCGACCTGTCAATTTGGTCACAATCAAGAACAAATATCCGCTCCCTAGGATCAACGACCTGTACGATCAGCTCGCCGGATCCTCAGTCTTCTCCAAGATGGATTTGAGGTTGGGCTACCATCAAATCAAAATCAGAAACGGGGACATCCCTAAAACGGCCTTTGTTACTCGTTATGGCCAATACGAGTACACCGTCATGTCCTTCGGTTTAACCAACGCTCCAGCCACCTTTTCTCGGTTAATGAACTCAATCTTCATGGAGTATTTGGATAAATT
>NW_025286448.1:0-1126 GCF_018294505.1 Triticum aestivum
ATGCTAATCCATGCATCCACAACTCAGGAAATCATATGTTCTTTTGAGTTGTCCCTCTGTAGTTGTATTTTGATCCTTGTCTATCAGTTGATAGTCAAGTTGATGTCGTGCATTCGTGTTCACCGATGCTCATTATTCTTGTGGTCCGTCAAGCCGTTCTAGTTCAGAATGACTAGGAGAAACAAACTCCGGTACCTCATCCATATCCAGGATTGGGTCAAAGCAGTTGTGTTCCGTAGATCAAATACTAATCCAGCTTTTGTTCTGTTCTACCTTGGAGTATCACCATCTTTATATTAAGGTTATCATGGGAATTGCACACCATCCGATGAACTCTTGATACAGTGATACTTCTCGCCATCGATATTCATTCCTTGGTTCCCGTGTTATTATAACCGGAACTCCGACAAGTGAATCGTGATGTGTGAAATCTATACTCCTAGCAACTCTGTTGTTTGGTAGTTAATGGACAATAATTTCATTCTTAGTGTGTTGGTTCTTGAATCATCATTCTAAGACTGATTGTGCTACCTAGTCCTTATTTCCTGGTGCACCATTTGATCAATGAGTTAGGATTTTGGCAATCCCTCGCTCTTTTGATCATATCGTCTTGCCCTAAAAAGCAAGATTGTTCTCGAGCTTAGTAACATACCGGTGGTTCATGATATTCCGAATTTCTTCTCGGAAGTATCACCAGGTTGTCGCCTGACCGCTATGTTGATCACGTGATCAAGTTGGTTTATTCCTGTAAACCACCATTTCTCCAAGAATCCGTGTTGGATACCCCTGAGCTAGTTGGTTAAGC
Organism: Triticum aestivum; assembly: GCF_018294505.1. NCBI lineage: Eukaryota > Viridiplantae > Streptophyta > Magnoliopsida > Poales > Poaceae > Triticum > Triticum aestivum. The sequence goes on from NW_025286448.1 coordinate 806, forward strand.
TAAACAACAACTTGGAGAGCTGGAAGATAAAGGCTTCTCCGACTTAGTTCATATTAAGGGATATCTTGTATGTATGTTGAAGAAAGATGATGTCTTCATTGATTGGTCCCTGTGATCAGTTGTTGGACCTATTATCTTGTTAAAACTTTGATTTGAGTGTGGGCTATTCTCAAATCAAATCAGAACCAACGATGTTCGTAATGTTGTCTTACTCGTGGTTGACTCCTCGAGCATACACCATTATATCTTATGGGTCTGACCAATGCTATCACCTGTTCACATAATTAGGGAATTCCATCTTCATGGAAATCTCGATGATTT
>NW_025286449.1:0-1126 GCF_018294505.1 Triticum aestivum
CAAAAATCCTACCGAGTGAAGAGCGACCCTCTCACTCGGAGGCTTAGCTGCGGTCCAAGCGCTCGCCTAAGCACAGGCACCTTGCTTTGAACCTGCAAAAGACATTTTGAGCCGAAGGCAATCATATTCAAGCGCCAAATTCAAGTTTGAATCGATATCTAAAGGAACCGAAAGTGCTCAGGCGTCAAGCCTGTTAAGGTTTGTCGATTACAATTCCACTCGGCATACCGAGGCAAATTTAAAGTGTCGAGCCAGAAGAAGTTTTTTACCCCTCCTGTGGAGGGCTGGAAGGTGCAACAAATTCATCAAGGTCAATTCCGTCGGCGATCCGAGTGGCAGCTGCAAGGAAAGTCTCCATAAAGGACCTGAAGTCGTGCTTCTTGGTATTGGCCACCCGAAGGGCCGCCAGCTTCTCCTCTCGTGCATCTTTGCAGTGGACTCGGGCCAGACACAGAGCGACATCTGCACCACACCGAGCCGAGGACTTCTTCCACTCCTGCACTCGACCAGGGATCGTGTTCAAGCGGGCCATCAGCGACTCAAGGTCATTCTGAAGTGTCTCCTCAGGCCAAAGCGTCGAGTCGATGCGAGATGTGGCGGCCTTCAGCCTCGCGAGATAGTCCACGACAGCTGCGACACGAGACTCCAGTCGGAAAACATCCATGGCAACTTCGTCGTTCACCGGAGAATTGACGGGGTCAAGGTTTGGCTCCAGTCGGCTGGTTTCCTCTTCAAAGTTTTGACAAAATTCTGCAAGGGTGATCACTAAGTCAAGGGGATAGTCGAATGGAAGAAGCCACAGTTGGAAATATTTGCCAAACATGGAGGTTTACCTTCAAGCATAAGAAACAGCTTCTTGGCAAGGCTACTCAGGAAGGCCTCCAGTTCAGTTTTCTTCTCAGTCAATTTGCTGACTTGGTCGGTCAAGGCAGCTTTGTCAGTTCTCAGTCGACTGACTTCCTTGTTGGCAATCCCAAGAGCAGTTTTCAGATTGGTATTGTCTTGTTCGAGCTTGGTGACTGAAGCTAACTTCTCGTCAGCAAGCTTGATCTTCTCAGCTAGCTCAAGGTCTTTCTTCTGCTGGGCCTCCCTTACCTTACCTGCAAGTTACAGCGAGATCAGATGC
>NW_025286450.1:0-1126 GCF_018294505.1 Triticum aestivum
GTTCGTCAATCATGGAAATGACTCTGAGACCCCAAAATAGAGTAGTAGTCCAAGAAACGGGCCAGAATCGGCCCAAACTGTGATTGTTGATGACCGACACGTAAGCGCACCTTGGAGTTCGACAACCATGGAAATCGCTTCGGGACCCCAAAACGGTGAGTAATAGTCCATGAAACAGGCCAGAATCAACCAAAACTGTGAGTGTTGATGACCAACACGTAAGCACACCTTGGAGTTCAACAACTATGGAAATCGCTTCGGGACCCCAAAACCGTGAGTAATAGTCCACGAAACATGTCAGAATTGGCCAAAACTCTCAGTGTTGACGACGGACACATAAACGAACCCCGGGGTTCATCGATCGTGGAAATTGCTCTAGGTCCCCAAAACACTGAGTGATAGTGCACCAGACGGACTAGAATCGGCCGAATATGTGAGTGTTGATCACCGACACGTAAACGCACCAAGGGTTCGTCAATCATCGAAATGACTCCAAGACCCCAAAATAGAGTAGTAGTCCAAGAAACGGGCCAGAATCGGCCCAAACTGTGATTGTTGATGACCGACATGTAAGCGCACCTTGGAATTCGACAACCATGGAAATCGCTTTGGGACCCCAAAATGGGGAGTAATAGTCCATGAAACGGGCCAGAATCGGCCAAAACTGCGAGTGTTGATGACCAACACGTAAGCACACCTTGGAGTTCAACAACTATGGAAATCACTTCGGGACCCCAAAACCGTGAGTAATAGTCCACGAAACATGTCAGAATTGGCCAAAACTGTGAGTGTTGACGACAGGCACATAAATGCACCCGGGGGTTCATCAATCGTGGAAATCCATCTGGGTCTCCAAAACGCTGAGTAATAGTGCACGAAACGGACACGATTCGGCCAAATATGTGAGTGTTGATGACCGACACGTAAACGCGCCCTGGGGTTCGTCAATCATGGAAATGACTCCGAGACCCCAAAATAGAGTAGTAGTCCAAGAAACGGGCCAGAGTCGGCCCAAACTGTGATTGTTGATGACCGACACGTAAGCGCACCTTGGAGTTCGACAACCATGGAAATCGCTTCGGGACCCCAAAACGGTGAGTAATAGTCCATGAAACGGGCCAGAATC
>NW_025286451.1:0-1126 GCF_018294505.1 Triticum aestivum
TCATAATTTGATTAGAACTTTATTATCATGAACTTAGTCTAAAACCTTTGCAAATATGTCTTGTAGATCAATGGCCAACGCTAATGTCAACATGAACTTCAACGCGTTCCTAGAGAAAACCAAGCTGAAAGATGATGGCAGCAACTATACGGACTGGGTCCGGAACCTGAGGATCATCCTCATAGCTGCCAGGAAACAATATGTCCTAGAAGGACCGCTAGGTGACGCTCCCGTCCCAGAGAACCAAGACATTATGAATGCTTGGCAGTCTCGCGCTGATGATTACTCCCTCGTTCAGTGCGGCATGCTTTACAGCTTAGAACCGGGGCTCCAAAAGCGTTTTGAGCATCACGGAGCATATGAGATGTTCGAAGAGCTGAAACTAGTTTTTCAAGCTCATGCCCGGGTCGAGAGATATGATGTCTCCGACAAGTTCTACAGTTGTAAGATGGAGGAAAACAGTTGTGTCAGTGAGCACATCCTGAAGATGTCTGGGTTGCACAACCGTATGACCCAGCTGAACATTAACCTCCCAGATGAGGCGGTCATTGACAGAATCCTCCAGTCGCTCCCACCAAGCTACAAGAGCTTTGTGATGAACTACAACATGCAGGGAATGGAAAAGACCATTCCTGAAGTGTTCTCGATGCTGAAGTCAGCAGAGGCTTAAATCAAGAAAGAACATCAAGTGTTGATGGTCAATAAGACCACTAAGTTCAAGAAGGGCAAGGGTAAGAAGAACTTCAAGAAGGATGGCAAAGATGTTGCCGCGCCTGGTAAGCCAGTTACCGGGAAGAAGTCAAAGAATGGACCCAAGCCTGAGACTGAGTGCTTTTATTGCAAGGGGAAGGGTCACTGGAAGCGGAACTGCCCCAAATACTTAGCAGATAAGAAGGCCGGCAACACCAAAGGTATATTTGATATACATGTGATTGATGTGTACCTTACCAGTACTCGTAGTAACTCCTGGGTATTTGATACCGGTGCCGTTGCTCATATTTGTAACTCACAGCAGGAGCTGCGGAATAAACGGAGACTGGCGAAGGACGAGGTGACGATGCGCGTCGGGAATGGTTCCAGAGTCGATGTGATCGCCGTCGGCACGCTGCCTCTACATTTACCTACG
>NW_025286452.1:0-1126 GCF_018294505.1 Triticum aestivum
ATGGTTCGCACGTGTCAAATGATTCGTAATCAAGAGACTCCAGAAGTCCATCTGCATGGAGCTTCTTCATGCGCTTGACACCAATGTGACCAAGGCGGCAGTGCCACAAGTATGTGGGACTATCGTTATCAACTTTACATCTTTTGGTATTCACACTATGAACATGTGTAACATCACGTTCGAGATTCATCAAAAATAAACCATTGACCAGCGGGGCATGACCATAAAACATCTCTCTCAAATAAATAGAACAACCATTATTCTCGGATTTAAATGAGTAGCCATCTCGAATTAAACGAGATCCAGACACAATGTTCATGCTCAAAGCTGGCACTAAATAACAATTATTGAGGTTTATAACTAATCCCGTGGGTAGATGCAGAGGTAGCGTGCCGACGGCGATCACATCGACCTTGGAACCATTCCCGACGCGCATCGTCACCTCGTCCTTTGCCAGTCTCCGTTTATTCCGTAGTTCCTGATTTGAGTTACAAATATGAGCAACCGCACCAGTATCAAATACCCAGGAGCTACTACGAGTACTGGTAAGGTACACATCAATTACTTGTATATCACATATACCTTGGGTGTTGCCGGCCTTCTTCTTGTCCGCTAAATATTTGGGGCAGTTCCGCTTCCAGTGACCACTTCCCTTGCAATAAAAGCACTCAGTCTCGAGCTTGGGTCCATTCTTTGACTTCTTCCCGGTAACTGGCTTACCGGGCGCGGCAACTCCCTTGCCGTCCTTCTTGAAGTTCTTCTTACCCTTGCCCTTCTTGAACTTAGTGGTTTTATTCACCATCAACACTTGATGTTCTTTTCTGATCTCTACCTCAGCTGATTTCAGCATTGAATATACCTCGGGAATGGTCTTTTCCATCCCTTGCATATTGTAGTTCATCACAAAGCTCTTGTAGCTTGGTGGAAGCGACTGGAGGATTCTGTCAATGACCGCGTCATCCGGGAGATTAACTCCCAGCTGAGACAAGCGGTTGTGCAACCCAGACATTCTGAGTATGTGCTCACTAACAGAACTGTTCTCCTCCATTTTACAGCTGAAGAACTTGTCGGAGACATCATATCTCTCGACCCGGGCATGAGCTTGAAAAACCAGTTTCAGCTCCTC
>NW_025286453.1:0-1126 GCF_018294505.1 Triticum aestivum
TTACTAAAATAATTTTCAATGAACCTGAAATGCCCTTCTAAAATGCCCATCATTTTTGTCTTGGTTCAGAACCTCTGCAAAAGTGGTGCACATTTTCCTAGGCCATCCTAGGGTTTTTGAATTAAATCATAACTATTTGAATTTGGGCATTTAAAATTATATAAAATATTTAAATGCTCAAATATCTCCAAACTAAAATGTTTCATGTTGGAAATAATCCAACTATGGACCAGGAGTAGTTTGGTGATTTTTGGAGTTGTCTAGGTATTTTATTTAATTCAACAAAGTTGCAGATATATTAAATAAAAACAGAAATAGAAAAAAAAGGGAAAACCCTACCTGGCGCCACCGCAGGCCCACTAGCCAGCCCACCTGCCGGCCCAGCCCAGCACCGCTCCAGCGAGCTGCTTGCCGGCCAGGCAGGCAGGCAGGTGCCCGACGGCGACCGCGGTGTGCGCCACGCACCTGCTCGCCGCCTCGCCGCTCCCCTCGCCAGGTGACGACGTGGATCGGCCTCCCTCTCTCCCCCGAATCCCCCAGACACCCCCTCTCCTCTCCAGCTCCTCCCCCTCGCACGCCCCAGCCATGGCCGACGCCACCATCGCCGCACCACCGTCGTAGCCGTGCTCCCCGTCGTCTCACGCCGTCTCACCGTGTCCAGGAGCTCCGCCGCTGTCCACTTCATCGAGCAGCCGAGCCCCGAGCGCTCGCAATGCCCGAGACCACCGCACCGACCTCGCCCGAGCTCACCGTCGCCGGAGATCCCCTTCAACGCCGTCGTCGCTCCGGTCCATCTCCGGCCGCACCAAGGACTCCGTCGCACTCACTGTGAGCTTAGCCATCTTCCCCTCCCTTCCGTTCTTGCTCCCGAGCCGTGTAGCAACCTCCCGGAGCTCAACCGCACCCACCGCCGTGGACCTCGTCGCCGACGTGCTCCCGGTCATCCTCCGGCCACAAGATGGTGTCCATCTTGCTCACCGCGTTCCACAGCACCTAGCTAGCCACTCCACGAGCCTCACCGAACCCTCTAGCACCAAGTTCACCTCCGACCGAACCTCGGTGGCCGCCAAAGTCGTCGCCGGCGTCGACTCCGGCCACCCCGACCCCAACGGACTCCGCCAAGAGC
>NW_025286454.1:0-1126 GCF_018294505.1 Triticum aestivum
CTCCAGCCACCTTTTCTCGGTTAATGAACTCAATCTTCATGGAGTATTTGGACAAATTCGTCGTAGTTTATCTCGATGATATACTCATCTACTCCAAGAACGAGGAAGAACATGCCGAACATTTAAGGCTAGTGTTGAAGAAACTTCGAGAGCATCGCCTTTATGCCAAATTTTCTAAATGTGAATTCTGGTTATCAGAAGTGACCTATCTGGGTCATGTAATATCTGGTAAAGGTATTGCTGTTAACCCTGAGCGAGTTCAAGCCGTCCTTGATTGGACTCCACCCGAATCGGTCAAGCAAGTTCGGAGTTTTCTAGGCTTAGCGAGCTATTGCCGTCGCTTTGTCGAGAACTTCTCCAAAGTTGCTAAACCTCTAACCGAACTCCTCAAGAAAGATAAGAAGTTCGAATGGACTCCACAATGTGAGCACAGCTTTCAGGAACTGAAAAGACGCCTGACTTCTGCTCCCGTACTGGTACCGCCAGACTTCTCCAAGGACTTCGTTATCTACTGTGACGCCTCGCGACAAGGACTAGGTTGCATTCTCATGCAAGATCGACACGTAATTGCTTACGCTTCACGGCAATTGCACCCACATGAGGAAAATTATCCTACTCATGATCTAGAGCTTGCAGCCATAGTCTATGCACTTAAGACCTGGCGACATTACCTCCTCGGTAATCGTTGCGAAATATTCACTGATCACCAAAGCCTGAAGTACATCTTCACCCAACCGGATCTGAATCTCAGGCAAAGACGTTGGGTTGAATTGATCACAGACTTCGACTTAGGAATAACCTATACCCCAGGGAAAGCCAACGTCATGGCTGATGCGTTAAGTCGTAAATCTTATTGTAACAACCTGATGTTACAACAAAGTCAACCGCTTCTCCATGATGAATTTCGGAAGCTTAACCTTCACATTGTACCCCAAGGTTTTCTCTCCACCTTGGTAGCAAAACCTACTCTTACGGATCAAATTATCGCTGCCCAAAAGCGAGATAAGGGAATATCTGAAATCAAAGAGAACATTGCTAGCGGAGGTGCTAGTTGTTTCTCCACAAATGATCATGGTGTTGTGTACTTTGAGAACCGTCTAGTGGTTCCCAAGAACCAGCATCTACG
>NW_025286455.1:0-1126 GCF_018294505.1 Triticum aestivum
ACGTAAGCCTCTGTACTTTCTTGCACATGCTATGTGGGTGAAATGATGATACCATGCCAACTTGGAACCTTTTCAGAGTTCATTTCAAATGATTTTCAATTTCATGGTCTTATAGCTCAAAATAATCAATAAATGCATGAAAAATAACAAATGAAGTCAGAAAGGGTTGTAAATTGATGATGTGGCTTTGAATGGTGCATTTTGAACACAGAAAATTTATGGAGTTCAAATAAGTTCAAAAAAATGAAATCCCTTTGTAACAGACGAGTTTCCGTATGAAACCCTCATACTTCGAAGGAGATTGACTGTTTTGTACACGAAGTGCATCTAGTTTTTGCCGTAAGCCTTTGTACTTTCTTGCACATGCTATGTGGGTGAAATGATGATACCATGCCAACTTGGAACATTTTCAGACTTCATTTCAAATGCTTTTCAATTTCATGGTCTTATAGCTCAAAATAATCAGTAAATGCATGAAAAATAACAAGTGAAGTCAGAAAGGGTTGTAAATTGATGATGTGACTTTGAATGGTGCATTTTGAACATAGAAAAACTATGGAGTTCAAATGAGTTAAAAAAATGAAATCCCTTGGTAACACACGAGTTTTTGTATGAAACCCTGATACTTCGAAGGAGATTGTCTATTTTGTACACGAAGTGCATCCAGTTTTTGTCGTAAGCCTCTGTACTTTCTTGCACATGCTATGTGTGTGAAATGATGATACCATGCCAACTTGGAACATTTTCAGAGTTCATTTCAAATGCTTTTCAATTTCATGGTCTTATAGCTCAAAATAATCGGTAAATGCGTGAAAAATAACAAATGAAGTCGGAAAGGGTTGTAAATTGATGATCTGGCTTTGAATGGTGCATTTTGAACACAGAAATACTATGGAGTTCAAATAAGTTCGAAAAATGAAATCCCTTTGTAACAGACGAGTTTCCATATGAAACCCTCATACTTCAAAGGAGATTAACTGTTTTGTACATGAAGTGCATCCAGTTTTTTCCGTAAGCCTTTGTACTTTCTTGCACATGCTATGTGGGTGAAATGATGATACCATGCCAACTTGGAACCTTTTCCGACTTCATTTCAAATGCTTTTCAATTTCATGGACTTATAGCT
>NW_025286456.1:0-1126 GCF_018294505.1 Triticum aestivum
GCTCCAAATAGAACGTGGTAGCTGCATCTAGGAGATGACATAGAGATTTGTAAAGCACACACGGATCTGAAAGGTTCAGACCCGTTGACTATAACCTCTCTCACAAGCATAACATGATCAAACCCAGAACTCATCGAGTGTTAATCACATGGTAAATGTGAACTAGATTATTGACTCTAGTAAACTCTTTGGGTGTTAGTCACATGGGGATGTGACCTTGAGTGTTAATCACATATCGATGTGAACTAGATTATTGACTCTAGTGCAAGTGGGAGACTGTTGGAAATATGCCCTAGAGGCAATAATAAATTGATTATTATTATATTTCCTTGTTCATGATAATTGTTTATTATCCATGCTAGAATTGTATTGATAGGAAACTCAGATACATGTGTGGATACATAGACAACACCATGTCCCTAGTAAGCCTCTAGTTGACTAGCTCGTTGATCAATAGATGGTTACGGTTTCCTGGCCATGGACATTGGATGTCGTTGATAACGGGATCACATCATTAGGAGAATGATGTGATGGACAAAGACCCAATCCTAAGCCTAGCACAAGATCATGTAGTTCGTATGCTAAAGCTTTTCTAATGTCAAGTATCATTTCCTTAGACCATGAGATTGTGCAACTCCCGGATACCGTAGGAGTGATTTGGGTGTGCCAAACGTCACAACGTAACTGGGTGGCTATAAAGGTACACTACGGGTATCTCTGAAAGTGTCTGTTGGGTTGGCACGAATCGAGACTGGGATTTGTCACTCCGTGTAAGCGGAGAGGTATCTCTGGGCCCACTCGGTAGGACATCATCATAATGTGCACAATGTGACCAAGGGGTTGATCACGGGATGATGTGTTACGGAACGAGTAAAGAGACTTGCCGGTAACGAGATTGAACAAGGTATCGGTATACCGACGATCGAATCTCGGGCAAGTACCATACCGCTAGACAAAGGGAATTGTATACGGGATTGATTGAGTCCTTGACATCGTGGTTCATCCGATGAGATCATCGTGGAACATGTGGGAGCCAACATGGGTATCCAGATCCCGCTGTTGGTTATTGACCGGAGAACATCTCGGTCATGACTACATGTCTCCCGAACCCGTAGGGTCTACACAC
>NW_025286457.1:0-1126 GCF_018294505.1 Triticum aestivum
AACCATTTGATCATATCGATACAATCCCATGTTCTCGCTCCTGCTCTCTTTTACTGCATTAAGACAACGCGATTCAAACTGCTGTGTGCTACAGTAGTTGAACCCATTTCCTCTGCATGACCTGTCATTGCCACAGTAACTAGATGAAACCCACTAGCATGTGTAGGAGTTGATTGAGCCATGTGTATGTGTTGTTCCTACCTTGCTATGCCTGCTATGCTTAGAGTCGTGTCAGGTCTGGTTCATCTGGGTGATGGGCTAGAGTGAAATGTTAATGTCGGTAATGAGAGTGGTGTGGTGAACACGATTTGGTAAAGGTATCGATGAGAGGCCATGTAGGAGTACATGGTGGGTTGTTTCATTGAAGCCGACCTTAAGCACTGAGATCTGTATATGTGATTTAAGATTCAGCTACTACCATGCATTGGGCCCTGAAATATGACCCCGCTCGACTTCTTATTCACCCTAGCTCTCTGTCCAGGAGTTGCAAGTAGTTTCTGGTGTTTGTAGCCTACTGGAGGCCGTGGACAGCGCTGACCCTAGGGGTGGGCTGTGATGCGGTAGGTACGTGGCCGGGTGTACCGAATACCCGTTAGGTATCTCGGGAACCCTGTTCACATCGTTCGGGGCCGTATGGGAAACCTCGGCCGGACTCCCTGCGGATGGAACCTGAATAGGTGATAAACCTGGACTAGAGGCTTAAGTGTTTAGGTAGGTCGTGGTCTACACCCACGTCGGCTTTCGCTTGAAGTCTGCCGAGCACATGTCGTGTGCAGACGCTAAGTGGTGGAAACATGTATGAGGAAGTACACCCCTGCAGGGTTAACATGATCTATTCGAATAGCCGCGTCCGCGGTAAAGGACTACTTGGTTGCCTATACAGTTCATAGACAAGTAAATGGAAACTACTAAAAGCCTCAAGATAAGTGTGAGTGCCGAGGATGGCTCTTCCGTAGGAAGACGGAGGTGGATCCTCGGTAGTGTATTGAAGTGGTGAGTAGTGGACTCGTGTGCGCAAAACCATTTCAAGTTGGAGTATCGTAGGATAGCCTAGCCAAGAGTCAAAGCTGGCTTGCTGCAATAACTCCACCAACCCTTCTTGATACTATGCATGTATGTAGGATCT
>NW_025286458.1:0-1126 GCF_018294505.1 Triticum aestivum
TGATCTTATAACGCAATGCAGTGCATACCGGGCATTCATTCAAATTCTCGTATTCACCGCGGTAGAGGATGCAGTCGTTGATGCATGCATGTATCTTCAGAACCTCTAAACCTAGAGGGCAGACAACCTTCTTTGCTTCGTACGTACTGGCGGGCAACTCGTTATTCTTTGGAAACATATTCTTCAACATTTTCAGCAAGTTTTCAAATGCCGAGTCAGCTACACCTGCCTGTGCCTTCCATTTCAGCAAATCTAGTGTGCAGCCGAGCTTTTTCAGACCATCATCGCATCCAGGGTACAACGACTTTCTGTGATCCTCTAACATGCGATCCAAATTCTCCCTCTCCTTTTCAGTTTCACAGCGTCTCCGTGCATCAGCAATGGTCCGACCAAGATCATCAACGGTCTCATCACGTGCCTCTTCTTCACCTTCACCTTCACCTTCCCATTCACCTTCCCCTTCACCTGCCCCTTCACCTTCCCCTTCACCTTCAGCATCCTCCATGAAAGTATCACCGAAATGAGCAAGATAGCTTTCATCGATGAAATCATCCCCTTCTTCATCTTCTTCCATTATAACCCCTCTTTCTCCATGCTTGGTCCAACAATTATAGCTTGGCATGAAACCGTGCCGAAGAAGGTGCAGGTGAACTTCTCTTGAGGAAGAGTAACCCTTCTGATTCTTACAGTCAACACATGGACAGATAACAAAACCCTTCTGCTTGTTCGCATTAGCCACTACGAGGAAATCTTTCAAACCCGTAGTGAACTCGCGGGAGAGTCGGTTACCATACATCCATTGCCGATTCATCTGCATTATTATAATATAAAATATATAATTAACCATCATGCATTTGTTAAAGTAACTAGCTATAAACAATAGAAATTAAACAATGAACAACACACATGCATATTTTATCAATGACACACATGCATGAAAGGTTCAAGTTGCTAACCGCGATCGAGGAGGAACCTCAAGTGTGGCTCCAACACTTCATATCATGTTTGTTTCACGCTGTTGGGCATTTCATCAAACACCTTGTGTGCATAAGAGGAACCAAAAGCAAACCTACACCCCCTTGTGAAGAGAAGTGGCACCAAATGGCTAAGTGAGTGCGCTGAACTG
>NW_025286459.1:0-1126 GCF_018294505.1 Triticum aestivum
TGCGTCACCTTATTATTGGGCCAGGCCCATGTAATTTCGAAATAAATAAGTATAGGCTATTTTTAGAGTCCGTATGTGTGGGGAAACAAGAGATAGGGTTGATTTCGGACCCCTCCACCAAGGGCCACGAAATTCCCCCCTCTTCCTCCATATATACAGCCCTTAGGGCATCGTTTAGACTTTGGGTTTTGTTTAGATTAAAAGTTCGCCATAGCTGCAACTTCGCGTACTTCGTTTGTGTTCAACGACCAGACAAAGGCGTCACAGAACCCCACCTTGATCAATAAAGCTTTCATCTTATATTCGCAATATCCAGATTGCAATCTTAGTTTCTTGCTTGTTCTTCGTTTGCTCGCAGGAAACAGACCCTCGTGGTCAGGTTGATCGTGCTCCGGCGTGGTCAATAACCTCTCGGAGTTGGTTTAGCGATTGCTAAGGCGCGACGTCCTCGCACGTTCGTAGTCGGATCGTCAAAGTCGACTTCCACCAAAGCGAAATCCATCATCTCATCGAAAGACGGGACACCTTTGCCTCTATCATATATTGAATGGGAGTTCGACATAAAAAATATATTTGCTTCCCATAATTTCAATGAACATAAAAAGGTTAAGGTTGCGGTTGGTTCTTTCACTGGTTATGCTTTGGTTTGGTGGAGTGAATATTGTCGGTTACACCCTAATTATATACCTACTACTTGGGATGATTTGAAACTTGCCATGCGACATACTTTCGTCCCTGCTTATTATACTCGTGACATGATTAAAAAGTTGCAACACTTAAAACAAGGTAGTGAAACTGTAACAAAATATTATGATGATTTACAAACTACCTTGTTGCATTCCTCTTTAGAAGAAAGTGAAGATGATTTTATGGATAGATTTTGGGGAGGATTAAACCGTGATATTCAAGAGATACTAATTCATGAAGAGTGTTATCCTATGGACCATTTGTTTCATCTTGCTTGCAAAGCTGAACAGGAAATAAAACGACGTGTTGGCCACGAGGAGAACAAGCGCACGGTGCACATTCCAAGAGTTGATATGATTGTTCCTTCAACTACTAGGCATACTATGACAACCACATCCGTTGTTGTCAGGACTACATCACCTCCACCACGTGACACATC
>NW_025286460.1:0-1126 GCF_018294505.1 Triticum aestivum
TCCCTTATGCTTGCCACTCCCAGGTCCGCTCCAAAGACGATTCTACATTCTCACTACCATTACAACCGTTCCCTAACAATGGATAATGTCCTATACTACTTACTCTCCCGCTCAATCACGGAGACGAGTTTTCCACGGTTTCCACCCCTCCCTCCATACCGCAGCAACACGAGTTTTTTCCACCCCTTTCAGAACGCGCTCTTCGCGCCACAAAGCCGCCCCAAGACGCGCGAGCAATGAGCATCGAGCTTAAACATATCGCAAACGTCAAACATAATATAACGGGATTAATATATATCGCGCACGTGCGACATGTTTGTCACAAGGCGCAAAAAATAATTATAAAAGGAATGCAACACGAGGAATTCCCAAGAGGTCACCCATCCTAGTACTACTCTCGCCCAAGCACGCTTAACTTCGGAGTTCTGATGGGATCCGGTGCTTTAGTGCTGGTATGATCGCATCCGACATGTTTCCCCGTCTTCGTCCCTTATGCTTGCCACTCCCAGGTCCGCTCCAAAGACGATTCTACATTCTCACTACCATTACAACCGTTCCCTAACAATGGATAATGTCCTATACTACTTACTCTCCCGCTCAATCACGGAGACGAGTTTTCCAAGGTTTCCACCCCTCCCTCCATACCGCAGCAACACGGGTTTTTTCCACCCCTTTCAGAACGCGCTCTTCGCGCCACAAAGCCGCCCCAAGACGCGCGAGCAATGAGCATCGAGCTTAAACATATCGCAAACGTCAAACATAATATAACGGGATTAATATATATCGCGCACGTGCGACATGTTTGTCACAAGGCGCAAAAAATAATTATAAAAGGAATGCAACACGAGGACTTCCCAGGAGGTCACCCATCCTAGTACTACTCTCGCCCAAGCACGCTTAACTTCGGAGTTCTGATGGGATCCGGTGCTTTAGTGCTGGTATGATCGCATCCGACATGTTTCCCCGTCTTCGTCCCTTATGCTTGCCACTCCCAGGTCCGCTCCAAAGACGATTCTACATTCTCACTACCATTACAACCGTTCCCTAACAATGGATAATGTCCTATACTACTTACTCTCCCACTCAATCACGGAGACGAGTTTTCCACGGTTTCCACCCCTCCCTC
>NW_025286461.1:0-1126 GCF_018294505.1 Triticum aestivum
TTCTTGATTTCTACTCTCGCGGTGTCAAACATCGCGAATAGCTCAAGGATCATCATAACTATCCTTGATATGTTATAGTTCATCACGAAGCTCTACTAGCTTGGTGGCAATGACTATGGGGAACTATCACTATCTCATCTGGGAGATTAACTCCCACTCGATTCAAGCGATTGTGGCACTCAGACAATCTGAGCACATGCTCAACGATTGAGCTTTTCTCCCTTAGTTTGCAGGCTTAAGAACTTGTCAGAGGTCTCATACCTCTTGACGTGGGCACTAGTCTGAAATCCCAATTTCAGTCTTCGGAACATCTCACATGTTCTGCGACGTTTCAAGAACGTCTTTGGTGCCACAATTCTAAACCGCACTGAACTATCACGTAGTCATCAAAACGTGTATGTCAGATGTTTCGTAACATCTACAGACGACGCTGAGGTTCAGCACACCGAGCGGTGCATTAAGGACATAAGCCTTCTGTGCAGCAATGAGGACAATCCTCAGTTTACGGACCCTGTCCGCATAATTGCTACTACCAACTTTCAACTAAATTTTCTCTAGGAACATATCTTAATCAGTAGAACTAAAGCGCAAGCTATGACATAATTTGCAAATACCTATTTGACTATGTTCATGATAATGAAGTTCATCTGATTATGAACTCCCACTCAGATAGACATCCCTCTGGTCATCTAAGTGAAACATGATCCGAGTTTAACTAGGCCGTGTCCGATCATCACGTGAGACGGACTAGTCAAGATCGGTGAACATCTCCATGTTGATCGTATCTTCTATACGACTCATGCTCGACCTTTTGGTCCTCCGTGTTCCGAGGCCATGTCTGTACATGCTAGGCTCGTCAAGTCAACCTAAGTGTATTGCGTGTGTTCCGAGGCCATGTCTGTACATGCTAGGCTCGTCAACACCCGTTGTATTCGAACGTAAGAATCTATCACACCCGATCATCACGTGGTGCTTCGAAACGACGAACCTTCGCAACGGTGCACAGTTAGGGTGAACACTTTCTTGAAATTATTATAAGGGATCATCCTACTTGCTACCGTCGTTCTAAGCAAATAAGATGCAAAAACATGATAAACATCACATGCAATCAAATAGTGACATGATA
>NW_025286462.1:0-1126 GCF_018294505.1 Triticum aestivum
CTACGGGATTAGTTTTAAACCTCAATAATTGTTATTTAGTGCCAGCTTTGAGCATGAACATTGTATCTGGATCTCGTTTAATTCGAGATGGCTACTCATTTAAATCCGAGAATAATGGTTGTTCTATTTATTTGAGAGATATGTTTTATGGTCATGCCCCGCTGGTCAATGGTTTATTCTTGATGAATCTCGAACGTGATGTTACACATATTCATAGTGTGAATACCAAAAGATGTAAAGTTGATAACGATAGTCCCACATACTTGTGGCACTGCCGCCTTGGTCACATTGGTGTCAAACGCATGAAGAAGCTCCATGCAGATGGACTTTTGGAGTCTCTTGATTACGAATCATTTGACACGTGCGAACCATGCCTCATGGGTAAGATGACCAAGACTCCGTTCTCCGGAACAATGGAGCGAGCAACCAACTTATTGGAAATCATACATACCGATGTGTGCGGTCCAATGAGTGTTGAGACTCGCGGAGGATATCGTTATGTTCTCACTCTCACTGATGACTTAAGTAGATATGGGTATGTCTACCTAATGAAACACAAGTCTGAAACCTTTGAAAAGTTCAAGGAATTTCAGAGTGAGGTTGAGAATCAACGTGACAGGAAAATAAAATTCTTACGATCAGATCGTGGAGGAGAATATTTGAGTCACGAATTTGGTGCACACTTAAGGAAATGTGGAATCGTTTCACAACTCACGCCGCCTGGAACACCTCAGCGAAATGGTGTGTCCGAACATCGTAATCGCACTCTATTGGATATGGTGCGATCTATGATGTCTCTTACCGATCTACCGCTCTCATTTTGGGGCTATGCTTTAGAGACTGCCGCATTCACTTTAAATAGGGCTCCGTCGAAATCCGTTGAGACGACACCGTATGAATTATGGTTTGGGAAGAAACCTAAGCTGTCGTTTCTAAAAGTTTGGGGATGCGATGCTTATGTCAAGAAACTTCAACCTGAAAAGCTCGAACCCAAGTCGGAGAAATGCGTCTTCATAGGATACCCTAAGGAAACCATTGGGTATACCTTCTACCTCAGATCCGAAGGCAAGATCTTTGTTGCCAAGAATGGGTCCTTTCTGGAGAAAGAGTTTCTCTCGAAAGAATT
>NW_025286463.1:0-1126 GCF_018294505.1 Triticum aestivum
AATACAGTTATAGCATGAATACAAGACAATTATCATGAACAATGAAATATAATAATACTTTTATTATTGCCTCTAGGGCATATTTCCAACAGTCTCCCACTTGCACTAGAGTCACTAATCTAGTTACATTGTGATGAATCGAACACCCATAGAGTTCTGGTGTTGATCATGTTTTGCACGCGAGAGAGGTTTAGTCAGCGGATCTGCGACATTCAGATCCGTGTGTACTTTGCAAATCTCTATGTCTCCATCTTGAACATTTTCACGGATGGAGTTGAAACGACGCTTGATGTGCCTGGTCTTCTTGTGAAACCTGGGCTCCTTTGCGAGGGCAATAGCTCCAGTGTTGTCACAGAAGAGTTTGATCGGCCCCGACGCATTGGGTATGACTCCTAGGTCGGTGATGAACTCCTTCACCCAAATCGCTTCATGTGCTGCCTCCGAGGCTGCCATGTACTCCGCTTCGCACGTAGATCCCGCCACGACGCTCTGCTTGCAGCTGCACCAGCTTACTGCTCCACCATTCAACATATACACGTATCCGGTTTGTGACTTAGAGTCATCCGGATCTGAGTCGAAGCTAGCGTCGACGTAACCCTTTACGACGAGCTCTTCGTCTCCTCCATAAACGAGAATCATGTCCTTTGTCCTTTTCAGGTACTTCAGGATATTCTTGACCGCTGTCCAGTGTTCCTTGCCGGGATTACTTTGGTATCTTGCTACCAAACTTACGGCAAGGTTTACATCGGGTCTGGTACACAGCATGGCATACATAATAGATCCTATGGCTGAAGCATAGGGGATGACACTCATCTCTTCTTTATCTTTTGCCGTGGTCGGTGACTGAGCTGAGCTCAGTCTCATACCTTGTAACATAGGCAAGAACCCCTTCTTGGACTGATCCATTCTGAATTTCTTCAAAATCTTATCAAGGTATGTACTTTGTGAAAGACCTATGAGGCGTCTCGATCTATCTCTATAGATCTTGATGCCTAATATATAAGCAGCTTCTCCAAGGTCCTTCATTGAAAAACACTTATTCAAGTAGGCCTTAATGCTGTCCAGAAATTCTATATTATTTCCCATCAGGAGTATGTCATCTACATATAATATGAGAAATGCTACA
>NW_025286464.1:0-1126 GCF_018294505.1 Triticum aestivum
ATCCTGAAACTACTTACATCAAACATAACCCAAAACCGTGTTCACTTCCCGGACTCCACCGAAAAGAGACCATCACGGCTACACACGCGGTTGATGCGTTTTAATTCGAATCTGGTGTCAAGTTATCTACAACCGGACATTAACAAATTCCCATCTGTCACATAACCGCGGGCACGGCTCTCGAAAGTTTATACCCTGCAGGGGTGTCCCAACTTAGCCCATGATAAGCTCCCGCGATCAACGAAGGATATTCCTTCTCCCAGGAAGACCCGATCAGTCTCGGAATCCCGGTTACAAGACATTTCAACAATGGTAAAACAAGACCAACAAGACCGCCCGATGCGCCGACATCCCGATAGGAGCTGCACATATCTCGTTCTCAGGGCAACACCGAATGAGCAATCCGTACAACCAAAACCAGACCTCAAGTTTCCCTGAGGGGGCGCTGCAAAGGGCTCTAGTTCGGACCAGCACTTAGAGAAGCACTGGCCCGGGGGGGGGGGGCTAAAATAAAGATGACCCTTGGGTTAATTACTCCCAAGGGAAAGGTATAGGTGGTAGGCAAATGGTAAAACCAAAATTGGGCCTTGCTGGCGGAGTTTTATTCAAGGCGAACTGTCAAGGGGGTCCCATAAATCACCCAACCGTGTTAGGGACGCAAAATCCGGGAACATAATACTGATATGACGGAAACTAGGGCAGCAAGAGTGGAACAAAACACCAGGCATAAGGCCGAGCCTTCCACCCTTTACCAAATATATAGATGCATTAATAATATAAGAGATATTGTGATATCCCAACATAATCCTGTCCACCATGGAGCAATCTTCAACTTCACCTGCAACTAACAACGCTATAAGAGGGGCTGAGCAAAGCGGTAACATAGCCAAGCAACGGTTTGCTAGGAAGGGTGAAAAAGGTTGGAGGCTGTCATGGCAAATTGGGAGGCTTGATCAACAAGAGATAGGTAGCGCGGCAAAGCAATAGAACGAAGCAACTAGCATAGCAATGATAATCCAGGGTAGCGGTCATCTTGCTTGAAATCCTGCAAGGAAGAAGAACGAGTCCATGAAGAAGACGAACAGATGAAGCTGAACCAAGCGTAGACGAACGAATCCTCACGATC
>NW_025286466.1:0-1125 GCF_018294505.1 Triticum aestivum
GTAGGAGTACATGGTGGGTTGTCTCATTGCAGCCGTCCTCAGGAACTGAGTTCTGTGTTTGTGATCCATGATTCAGCTACTACCACGCATTGGGCCCGAAACCAATGGACCCTCTCGGCTTCTTAATCACCCTTGTCCTCTGTCCAGGAGTTGCAAGTAGTTTCTGGTGTTTGTAGTATGCTGGAGGCCGTGGACAGCGCTGACCGTAGGGGTGGGCTGTGATGCGGTAGGCACGTGGCCGGGTAAACCGGGCGCCCGTTTGGTGTCACGGAACCCTGTTCACATCGTTTGGGGCTGTGAGCGAAACTCCGGCCGGATCTCCTCATGGATGGAACCCGAATAGGCGATAAACCTGGACTAGAGACTCGAGTGTTTAGGCAGGCCGTGGCCGACACCCACGTTGGGCTTCCGCTTGAAGGTTGCCGAGTACATGTCGTGTAAATGGCGGTAAGTGGTGAGAGCGTGTGTGAAGAAGTACACCCCTGCAGGGTTAACATCATCTATTCGAATAGCCGTGTCCGCGGAAAAGGACTTCTGGATTGCTTATATCAGTTCATAGACAAGTGAAAGTGGATACTCTAAAATACGCAAGATAAGCGTGAGTGCTATGGATGGCGTTCTCGTAGGGAGACGGGAGTGGATCCATAGTGGTGTATTGATATGGTGAATATGTGGACTCGTGTGCGCCACCTCAAAAAGTTACTCGCAGTCGTAGTTCAGGATAGCCACCGAGTCAAAGCTGGCTTGCTGCAGTTAAACCCCACCATCCCTTTGTTGAAAATGATGCATATGTAGTTAGTTCTGATGTAAGTCTTGCTGGGTACATTTGTACTCACGTTTGCCTATTTTATGTTTTTGCAGAGAGACTTCAGTCTCACTAGTAGTTCCACGTGGACTTCGACGTTTAGCTTGATACCTCAGCTACGATCTTGTGCCCCGGCAGGATCTGGTAGATAGTCAGGCTTCTCAGCCTTTTTCATTTATAGATGTCTGTACTCAGACATGATAGCTTCCGCTTGTGCTTTGACTTGTATGCTCTGATTGTTGGGTCATGAGACCCCTGTTTGTAATATCTCGCTCCTCGGAGCCTATTGATTAAATACTTGAGTCGTAGAGTCATGTTGT
>NW_025286467.1:0-1125 GCF_018294505.1 Triticum aestivum
GAAATCACTCTAGGAGACCAAAACGATGAGTCATAGTGCACGAAACGGGCCAGAATCGGCCAAAAATGCGAATGTTGATGACCGACACGTAAGAATACCTTGGGGGTTCAACAACCATGGAATCGCTTGAGGACCCCAAAACGGTGAGTAATAGTCCACGAAACAGGTCAGAATCGACAAAAACCGCGAGTGTTGATGACCGACACGTAAATGCACCGCGGGGTTCATCAATCGTGGAAATCACTCTGGGACCCCAAAACAGTGAGTAATAGTCCATGAAACAGGCCAGAATCGTCAAAAACTGCGAGTGTTAATGACCGACACGTAAGCGCACCTTGGAGTTCAAACACTATGGAAATCGCTTCGGGACCCCAAGACGGTGAGTAATAGTCCACGAAACAGCTCAGAATTGGCCAAAACCATCTGTGTTGACGACGAACAGTTAAACGCACCCCGGGGATCGTCAATCGTGGAAATCGCTCTAGGACCCACAAATGATGGGTACTAGTCCATGAAACGGACCAAAATTCGCCAAATTTGTGAGTGTTGATGACCGACATGTAACCGCACTCCGGGGTTCGTCAATCGTGGGAATCACTCTAGGACCCCAAAACGATGAGTCATAGTGCAGTTAACGGCCAGAATTGGCCAAAACTGCGAGTGTTGATGACCGACACGTAAGCACACCTTGGGGGTTCAACAACCATGGAATCGCTTTGGGACCCCAAAACGGTGAGTAATAGTCCATGAAACGGGTCAGAATCGACAAAAAAGCGCGATTGTTGATGACCGACACGTTAACGCTCCCCGGGGTTCATCAATTGTATAAATCACTCGGGGACCCCAAAACATCGAGTAATAGTCCACTAAACGGGCTTGAATCGGCCAAGGCTGCCAGTGTTGTTGAAAGACACGAAGCGCACCTTGGGGTTCAACAACTATGGAAATCGCTTTGGACCCCAAAACGGTGAGTAATTGTCCATGAAACGGGCCAGACTCGACAAAATTTGCGAATGTTGATGACCGACACGTACACACACACCGGGGTTTGTCAATCGTGGAAATCGCTCTAGGACACCAAAACGATGAGTCATAGTGCACGAAACGGACCAGAATCGGGCAAAA
>NW_025286468.1:0-1125 GCF_018294505.1 Triticum aestivum
AGTGGTCAGCACGGGTATTGAAGAGCTCTAACCTTAAGGCCCGATTTTCACGGTCCTTATCCTCGAGCATCTCAGCAGTGGTGCGAGTCCGTGAATCCTCCTGAGTGGGGTCAGCATAAATAGCCTGGAGATACCCTTGTGCTCCCGGAAGTGATCCTGGCATATACCGGAAATCAGAGTCCCGAAATAAACCAGATCTGACTCGCATAATGGTCATCATAGAGTAGGCGGCGTCCTGCACAGCCATCTCAATAGTAACCCCGAGTCCATAGGAGCAGTGAAGAGGCTCGGTGGATCCAGGATAAGATGGAAATATCCTGACAGTGCAGAGATACTGGCTTTGATTAAAGTCTCGGAATTGCTCTTCGACCGTGTACTCAGGATACCAGCGGTATCCAGCCTCAGTCATTACCCTGACCAACTTAGCAGTATGGCCGGGTACATCTAGGCATCGAGTCAGGCGAACCACTTGATTGAGGTCGCGAGTGGCCATTTGAAAGCACAATCATAATGCAAAGGCATTAGAATTTCTAGAAAAATTTCGGCAGCATAACAGCTGTAAATGCTTAAAAAGGATTTTGAGACATTTGACAAAGGATTTCGTACACACTCAACATCATCATAGCAAAGTTCTGAAACCATTCTAGCAACATGATGTGGTAGTAGAACTGAACTAGGCTTGTAACCATCAAACTTATAAGGTACTACTGATTAGTAACTCGTGATCCTGATAGAGAGAACAGATCCTAATTCCTTAACCCCCGGTGGAAGAATGGACTGACTCAGATCAGAATGTCATAAGATAAAGGAGTAAAAAGAGCCTTACGTTCCAACCCACAAACAATTCCCCTACATATAACTAAAGAATTTCTAGACTCAACATCGACCAGTTTGGCTTGGAGAACCTACAGGCAGTCCGGCTCTGATGCCAACGCTGTCAGGACCCCGACTCGATGTCACATCGATCTAGCCGGTAACACCTCATATCACTTTGCGGCCTCACGCACGGTATCCCCACGGGTGTCGTCTTACCTTTTCCCGGGACCGTTTGCGCCTTTTGGCTCACGTATATGATAGTGTCGCTAGCATCCATATGATAAGGAGCCCGGGCTGACATGACTAGTC
>NW_025286469.1:0-1125 GCF_018294505.1 Triticum aestivum
CGAGCAATGAGCATCGAGCTTAAACATATCGCAAACGTCAAACATAATATAACGGGATTAATATATATCGCGCACGTGCGACATGTTTCTCACAAGGCGCAAAAAATAATTATAAAAGGAATGCAACACGAGGACTTCCCAGGAGGTCACCCATCCTAGTACTACTCTCGCCCAAGCACGCTTAACTTCGGAGTTCTGATGGGATCCGGTGCTTTAGTGCTGGTATGATCGCATCCGACATGTTTCCCCGTCTTCGTCCCTTATGCTTGCCACTCCCAGGTCCGCTCCAAAGACGATTCTACATTCTCACTACCATTACAACCGTTCCCTAACAATGGATAATGTCATATACTACTTACTCTCCCGCTCAATCACGGAGACGAGTTTTCCACGGTTTCCACCCCTCCCTCCATACCGCAGCAACACGAGTTTTTTCCACCCCTTTCAGAACGCGCTCTTCGCGCCACAAAGCCGCCCCAAGACGCGCGAGCAATGAGCATCTAGCTTAAACATATCGCAAACGTCAAACATAATATAACGGGATTAATATATATCGCGCACGTGCGACATGTTTCTCACAAGGCGCAAAAAATAATTATAAAAGGAATGCAACACGAGGACTTCCCAGGAGGTCACCCATCCTAGTACTACTCTCGCCCAAGCACGCTTAACTTCGGAGTTATGATGGGATCCGGTGCTTTAGTGCTGGTATGATCGCATCCGACATGTTTCCCCGTCTTCGTCCCTTATGCTTGCCACTCCCAGGTCCGCTCCAAAGACGATTCTACATTCTCACTACCATTACAACCGTTCCCTAACAATGGATAATGTCCTATACTACTTACTCTCCCGCTCAATCACGGAGACGAGTTTTCCACGGTTTCCACCCCTCCCTCCATACCGCAGCAACACGAGTTTTTTCCACCCCTTTCAGAACGCGCTCTTCGCGCCACAAAGCCGCCCCAAGACACGCGAGCAATGAGCATCGAGCTTAAACATATCGCAAACGTCAAACATAATATAACGGGATTGATATATATCGCGCACGTGCGACATGTTTCTCACAAGGCGCAAAAAATAATTATAAAAGGAATGCAACACGAGGACTTCCCAGGAGGTCACCCA
>NW_025286470.1:0-1125 GCF_018294505.1 Triticum aestivum
TTCTTTCTGGTTGTCGCAACCAGATGCTGGAGTCCAGGAGCCAGACGCCACCGTCGACGACGACCCCTACTACACCGGAGGTGCCTACTACTACGTGCTGCCCGCTGACGACGACCTGGAGTAGTTTAGGAGGATCCCAGGCAGGAGGCCTGCGCCTCTTTCGATCTGTATCCCAGTTTGTGCTAGCCTTCTTAAGGCAAACTTGTTTAACTTATGTCTGTACTCAGATATTGTTGCTTCCGCTGACTCGTCTATGATCGAGCACTTGTATTCGAGCCCTCGAGGCCCCTGGCTTGTATTATGATGCTTGTATGACTTATTTATGTTTTAGAGTTGTGTTGTGATATCTTCCCGTGAGTCCCTGATCTTGATCGTACACATTTGCGTGCATGATTAGTGTACGATTAAATCGGGGGCGTCACAAGTTGGTATTAGAGCCGACTGCCTGTAGGAATCCCCCTTCCACACTCCTTGGCCGAAGTCGAGTCTAGACATTACAAAAACTTTTACTAACTTGGCTGTGTGCCTTACGGGCCCACGTCGCCATTGGGTGGTACTAGGATCTTTTACTTCTCGACCTTTACTCTGGGACTCTGAACTCTTTTCTACTCGGGTTAAACGAATTTACTAACTCTGACATTAGGATCCCCTTACCACGTTCACCCCGAAGTTGGATAAGCCATAGTTATTCTGTAGGATAGCATTTTGAATAGTGCCCATGTTGTCATTTGACTCCATTGAAACATCTTTGTTTTCAGATGGAACCCACGAGGCAGGTCGTGCGCCACACTGCGGCCATTGGTGCCTCAGGATCACCTGCTGTGCTAGCTGATATGATGACCTATCTGGGTTATCGCTGGCACCCTGAGTACACCGTCTACGAGGAGTACCAGGACTTTAACCAGGAGCAGTACCGTGCCATCGTCCACCTCTACTCTCGGGAGTATGAGTCCACTACCGTGCTGCACACCGCTCATGGTGTTGGAGTGACCATCGAGATGGCAGTCCACGATGCGGCTCATGCTGCTCTGACACGTCTTCGTGGAGAGTATCAGGCGTTGGACACTTCCCCTTTCAGACACATTCCTATCGCATCTGACGTTGGCGCGGAGGGATACTACACTG
>NW_025286471.1:0-1125 GCF_018294505.1 Triticum aestivum
CCCTGGTAGTACGAAGATGTATCAGGACCTCAAGCAAGCTTATTGGTGGACTCGAATGAAGCGCGAGATCGCTCAATTCGTGAACGAATGTGATGTCTGCAGAAGAGTGAAGGCAGAACACCAAAGGCCAGCTGGTCTCCTCCAACCTCTTGCCATTCCAGAATGGAAGTTTGACCACATTGAAATGGACTTCGTGACTGGGTTTCCAAAGTCCAAGCGTGGCAATGATGCTATATTTGTCGTCATCGACAAGCTCACCAAAGTGGCTCATTTTCTGCCTATCAAAGAGTCAATCACTGCAGCTCAATTGGCGGAACTCTATACCTCTCGCATTGTCTCTCTGCACGGTATTCCTCAAGTGATATCTTCAGACCGTGGCAGCATCTTTACCTCCAAGTTTTGGGATTCTTTTTAGAAAGCCATGGGCACCAACATCCGCTTCAGCAAAGCTTTCCATCCTCAAACAAGCGGTCAAGTCGAGCGTGTCAATCAGATTCTTGAAGATATGCTCAGGGCTTGTGTGATCTCCTTCGGCATGAAGTGGGAGGATTGTCTTCCTTATGCTGAATTCTCGTACAACAACAGCTTTCAAGCAAGTTCGGGCAAGGCCCCCTTTGAAATTCTATATGGCAGGAAGTGCCGTACCCCTCTCAACTGGTCTGAAACCGGTGAACGTCAGCTGCTGGGTAATGACTTAATCACAGAAGCAGAAGAAATGTGCAAAGTCATTCGTGATAACCTCAAAGCAGCCCAGTCCCGCCAGAAGTGCTACTATGATAGTAAGCACCGTGATCTGGTTTTCGAGATTGGAGATCATGTTTACCTCCGCGTCTCTCCCATGAAAGGTACTCGTCGCTTCGGTATCAAAGGGAAGCTTGCCCCTAGATACGTGGGACCTTTCAAGATTGTCAGCAAGAGAGGCGACCTCGCCTATCAACTCGAGCTTCCTTCAAACTTTGCAAATGTTCATGATGTGTTCCATGTCTCTCAGCTTCGAAAGTGCTTCAAGACTCCTGACCGCACCGTCAACTTCGAGGACATTGAGCTCCAAGAAGATCTCTCTTATCGCGAGCACCCAGTTGCTATTCTTGAAGAGACTGAACGCAAGACTCGCAACAAGTCAAT
>NW_025286472.1:0-1125 GCF_018294505.1 Triticum aestivum
GTATAATCGGGCGTAAAACCACTCTTCTGCAGGTGTTTGCCCATTTCAGCCTCTGTCCTCTTTTCCCAATTGCCGCACCGTAAACAGGGGCACCAGGTTTTCCTTTGGCCATTTGCAAATGCGGCTCGCACAAACCCCTTGGTTTTTGTGAACCATTCAGTGCTCCATTTGTTCTGACCAGTGTGACCGGTGTACATCCACGCACGATCACTCATCTTGACTTTCAGAGCTACTAGACACACAACAAATATATATATATATAATTCACCATGTATGTATTCATTAGTTGATCTACTTTGTCAATTTTATTACGTCCATGCAACCTACACTCTAATAGGTAATGATAGGTCCTAATCCCACCCGAGTATGTTTAGATTGGGTTCATTTTCCCATGCTATGCCCCGGATCCTACGCAAAATTTCGGCAGCACCTCCCCGCTGTTCTCCTGATACACATCTCTGCAATAAACAGAGAGGATGTGTACCCGGAGAACAACAGGGGAGGCACTGACGAAATTTATGCGTCGGATCCGGAGCAAAGCATATGGGAAAACGAACCCAATCTAAACATACTCGGGCTGTCCATGGATAGCGTTGGACAATTCGAAAGAATCAAGGTTATAAATATGCAAATGCATACATATTTATAACTATGACGCTTTCGAACGGGAGACACATATTGGTTACGCATACTGATGATTCAAGACAAATATATATCTAGCTATCAAGTTTCATCGGAATAGATCAAATAATTAATGGGGGAGGAGGACATGTCATTTGTGCTCACCCACGAACGAAGGGGCAGAGCTCGTCAAACGCACGGCGAGGTCGTCGAACACCAAACCTCGCAGCGATGAAACAACTGCACATTTAAAACTACCCGATCAACACAATTATATATGATGTTTTTCATAACAAAATCGAAAGATATATGACCTAACTAATAATTCACAAATATATGACCCTGTCGGCTTCTGGAAGGCCAAAGAACACCTTTTCGGGGTCGGGGTCTCGGGGTCGGGGTGTCGGGTCGGGGTGCCGGGTCGGGGTCGGGGTGCCGTGTCGGTGTCGGGGTCGGGGTGTCGGGTCAGGCTCGTGGTCGGGGTGTCGGTGTCGGTGTCGGGGT
>NW_025286473.1:0-1125 GCF_018294505.1 Triticum aestivum
AAACGGTAGTAGACGTTCTGCGGTAACGATGCAGCGTGAATATTATTAAATACTTGGAGCGCGATAAAATCATGAGTTTTTTACACAACGTGGGCACATGTGCTATAGGACTGATGGTAATTTTTCATAATTTTTTGTGATGGAGAAGTATCTGAACACTTCCCTCTACGCGGATTGCTCTTCGCACGTCTACGACTGTGGCCGGCGGCCTCCGGGGGCTAGCATACCGTCAAATCTTGCGTAGGCGGCCTCTCACAAATCTGGAAGTGTTGAGGCGGTTGCAAACGCCCAGCACGTGTCTCCGGGGTGTGCCCCCCCCTCACGGACGCCGCCGCCGCCGGCACCTGGAGGGGGGAAACGGACGCGTCGGGTCTACACGGAATGGATGTAGCTGTGGGTTTGGCCCGAATGTTGCTCCAAAGTGTTCCTCTGGGCCGACCTAACACAACCGGGTGGAGAGGTCCACTGGTCAAAGCCCGTCCGTGCAAAGTCAAAGGGCTAGATCCCGTGGTCAAACGCTACAGGGTTAGCCGGGACGGGGACCCTGGGGGGTAGCAACGCCACCGGAGCATCGTACCGGGCCCTCATACATGCGGGGTGGTGTTGTGGCATGTCCAAAGAGGCGGCACGCGTCTCCGGGTTGTGGCCCCCCTCACGGACGGCAATGAAACGGTAGTAGACGTTCTGCGGTAACGATGCAGCGTGAATATTATTAAATACTTGGAGCGCGATAAAATCATGAGTTTTTTACACAACGTGGGCACATGGGCTATAGGACTGATGGTAAGTTTCATAATTTTTTGTGATGGAGAAGTATCTGAACACTTCCCTCTACGCGGATTGCTCTTCGCACGTCTACGACTGTGGCCGGCGGCCTCCGGGGGCTAGCATACCGTCAAATCTTGCGTAGGCGGCCTCTCACAAATCTGGAAGTGTTGAGGCGGTTGCAAACGCCCAGCACGCGTCTCCGGGGTGTGCCCCCCCCTCACGGACGCCGCCGCCGCCGGCACCTGGAGGGGGGAAACGGACGCGTCGGGTCTACACGGAGTGGATGTAGCTGTGGGTTTGGCCCGGATGTTGCTCCAAAGTGTTCCTCTGGGCCGACCTAACACAACCGGGTGGAGA
>NW_025286474.1:0-1125 GCF_018294505.1 Triticum aestivum
TTGACATCCATCTGCCAGATTTCATAAATGTAGCTAATGCTAACATGATTCCGACGGACCTAAGCATCGCTACGGATGAGAAAAACTCATCGTAGTCAACTCCTTGAACTTGTGAAAATACTCTTTGCCACAAGTCGAGCTTCATAGACGGTAACATTACCGTCCATGTCCGTCTTCTTCTTAAAGATCCATTTATCTCAATGGCTTGCCGATCATCGGGCAAGTTCACCAAAGTCCATGCTTTGTTCTGATACATGGATTCTATCTCGGATTTCATGGCCTCGAGCCATTCGTCGGAATATGGGCCCACCATCGCTTCTCCATAGCTCGTAGGTTCATTGTTGTCTAGCAACATGACTTCCAAGACAGGATCACGCATTACTCTGAAGTAGTGCGCATCCTCGTCGTCCTACGAGGTTTGGTAGTGACTTGATCCGAAGTTTCATGATCACCATCATAAGCTTATACTTCAATTGGTGTAGGTGCCACAGGAACAACTTCTTGTGCCCTGCTACATACTAGTTGAAGCGACGGTTCAATAACCTTATCAAGTCTCCACCATCCTCCCACTCAATTCTTTCGAGAGAAACTTTTCCTCGAGAAAGGACTCGTTTCTAGAAGCAACTACTTTTGCTTCCAGATCTGAAATAGGAGGTATACCCAACTGTTTTTTTTTTGGGTATTCTATGAAGATGCATTTATCCGCTTTGGGTTCGAGCTTATCAACCTGAAACTTTTTCACATAAGCATCGCAGCCCCAAACTTTTAAGAAACGACAACTTAGGTTTCTATAAATGGTGTCGTCTCAACGGAATTGCGTGGTGCCCCTTTTAAAGTGAATGCGGTTGTCTCTAATGCCTAACCCATAAACGATAGTGGTAATTTGATAAGAAACATCATGGTATGCACCATATCCAATAGGGTGCAGTTATGATGTTCGGACACACCATCACACTATGGTGTTCCAGGCGGTATTAATTGTGAAACACTTTCCACAATGTCTCAATTGTGTGCCAAACTCGTATCTCAGATACTCATCTCTATGATCATATCACAGACATTTTATCCTCTTGTTACGACGATCTTCAACTTCACTCTGAAATTACTTGAACCTTTCAATAATTC
>NW_025286475.1:0-1125 GCF_018294505.1 Triticum aestivum
GTCATCAACAATCATAGTTTGGGTCGATTCTTGCCCGTTTCATGGACTATTACCCTATTTTGGGGTCTCGGAGTCATTTCCACGATTGACGAACCCCAGGGTGCGTTTACGTGTCGGTCATCAACACTCACATATTCGGCTGAATCGTGTCCGTTTCGTGCACTATTACTCAGTGTTTTGGGGACCCAGAGCGATTTCCACGATTGATGAACCCTGGGTGCGTTTATGTGTCCGTCGTCAACACTCACAGTTTTGTCCAATTCTAACCTGTTTCATGGACTATTACTCACCGTTTTGGGGTCCCGAAGCGATTTCCATAGTTGTTGAACTCCAAGGTGTGCTTACGTGTTCATCATCAACACTCGCAGTTTTGGCCGATTCTAGCCCGTTTCATGGACTATTAATCACCGTTTTGGGGTCCCAAAGCGATCTCCATGGTTGTCGAACACCAAGGTGCGCTTACTTGTCGGTCATCAAGAATCACAGTTTGGGCCGATTCTGGCCCGTTTCTTGGACTATTACTCTACTTTGGGGTGTCGGAGTCATTTCCACGATTAACGAACCCCGAGGTGCGTTTACGTGTCGGTCATCAACACTCACATATTCGGCCGATTCTAGTCCGTTTCATGCACTATTACTCAGCGTTTTGGTGATCCAGAGCAATTTCCACGATTGATGAACCCCGTGGTGCGTTTATGTGTCCGTCGTCAACGTTGACAGTTTTGGCCAATTCTGACATGTTTCGTGGACTATTAGTCACCGTTTTGGGGTCTTGAAGCGATTTCCATAGGTTTTGAACCCCCAAGGTGTGCTTGCGTGTCGGTCATCAACACTCGCAGTTTTGGCCGATTCTGGCCCGTTTCATGGACTATTACTCACCGTTTTGGGGTCCCAAAGCGATTTCCATGGTTGTCGACCTCCAAGGTGCGCTCATGTGTCGGTCATCAACAATCATAGTTTGGGTCGATTCTTGCCCGTTTCTTGGACTATTACCCTATTTTGGGGTCTCGGAGTCATTTCCACGATTGACGAACCCCAGGGTGCGTTTACGTGTCGGTCATCAACACTCACATATTCGGCTGAATCGTGTCCGTTTCGTGCACTATTACTCAGTGTTTTGGGGAC
>NW_025286476.1:0-1125 GCF_018294505.1 Triticum aestivum
GTTCAACACACGTACAGCTCGACGATGTCTCCCACGCCTTGATCCAGCAAGGAGAGAGGGAGAGGTTGAGGAAGACTCCATCCAGCAGCAGCACAACGGCGTGGTGGTGATGGAGGAGCGTGGCAATCCTGCAGGGCTTCGCCAAGCACCTACGGGAGAGGAGGAGGTGTCACGGGAGGGAGGGAGGCGCCAGGGGCTCAGGTATGGATGCCCTCCCTCCCCTCCACTATATATAGGGGCAGGGGAGAGGGGGGAGGCGCAGCCTTGCCCCTTCCTCCAAGGAAGGGGTGCGGCTAAGAAGGGGGGAGGAGTCCATCCTCCCCAAGGCACCTCGGAGGTGCCTTCCCCCTTTAGGACTCTCCCCTTTTTCCTATATCTTGGCGCATGGGCCTCTAGGGGCTGGTGCCCTTGGCCCATGTAGGCCAAGGCGCACCCCCTACAGCCCATGTGGCCCCCCGGGGCAGGTGGCCCCACCCGGTGGGCCGCCGGGACCCTTCCGGTGGTCCCGGTACAATACCGATGACCCCGAAACTTGTCCCGATGGCTGAAACAGGACTTCCTATATATAAATCTTTACCTCCGGACCATTCCGGAACTCCTCGTGACGTCCGGGACCTCATCCGGGACTCCGAACAACATTCGGTAACCACATACAAGCTTCCTTTATAACCCTAGCGTCATCGAACCTTAAGTGTGTAGACCCTACGGGTTCGGGAGACATGTAGTCATGACCGAGATGTTCTCCGGTCAATAACCAACAGCGGGATCTGGATACCCATGTTGGCTCCCACATGTTCCACGATGATCTCATCGGATGAACCACGATGTCAAGGACTCAATCAATCCCGTATACAATTCCCTTTGTCTAGCGGTATGGTACTTGCCCGAGATTCGATCGTCGGTATACCGATACCTTGTTCAATCTCGTTACCGGCAAGTCTCTTTACTCGTTCCGTAACACATCATCCCGTGATCAACCCCTTGGTCACATTGTGCACATTATGATGATGTCCTACCGAGTGGGCCCAGAGATACCTCTCCGTTTACACGGAGTGACAAAATCCCAATCTTGATTCGTGCCAACCCAACAGACACTTTCAGAGATACCCGTAGTGTACCTTTATA
>NW_025286477.1:0-1125 GCF_018294505.1 Triticum aestivum
AAGTTGCAACACTTAAAACAAGGTAGTGAAACTGTAACAAAATATTATGATGATTTACAAACTACCTTGTTGCATTCCTCTTTAGAAGAAAGTGAAGATGATTTTATGGATAGATTTTGGGGAGGATTAAACCGTGATATTCAAGAGATACTAATTCATGAAGAGTGTTATCCTATGGACCATTTGTTTCATCTTGCTTGCAAAGCTGAACAGGAAATAAAACGACGTGTTGGCCACGAGGAGAACAAGCGCACGGTGCACATTCCAAGAGTTTATATGATTGTTCCTTCAACTACTAGGCATACTATGACAACCACATCCGTTGTTGTCAGGACTACATCACCTCCACCATGTGACACATCGCCCCCGAGAGTGGCTACATCATCTGAGTTGATCATAAGAGGTAATGACAAAGGTACTGATCTTCCATCTCTACATGAGAATGATGAATGCCTTGTCAATTTGAATGCACCATCTAATGAGCTACCCACTACTTTGATCACACCACCTATTTTAGAGGACTACGTTGATAATCTGACTTTGCCATGTGATCAAACAACTGAAATACCAACAATTTCGAGTGCACCCATTGAATTAACTATTGATGCAAAAGAACCAATGTTTAATCATTTTGATATGACCTCTAATCTTGGTGATGATTCTGTGTTAAATGACTTATTGCATGTTTGCTTATTTAAGCATGTTGTAGCATGTAAATTTGATGCAAGTAAGGTTTATTCACCAATGTTGGGATGGTTTAATGATGAACATTGTCAATCTTTTGAAATGAATAAGAGCTTCACTTATATGTGCAAACTGAGTTGCAATATTTTCATGCCTTCTACTTCTTGTGCTATTTTTTTGGCTTTAGATTTTATGAACTATGCAAGTTACTCATCTATTCATGTGTCATATATGCAAAAATCAAGGGAAGTAAAAATGGATGACATATACATATACAACATGTACACCTTGTCTCTTTTGTTAGCCACATTTCAGATTAAGCAACGCCGAGGACGGCTTTATTTTCAAGAAGGGGAGGATGATGAGGACATGACTACCTTGGATATGACCAAAAATATTGCATATATGCATATTTGTCAGGTGATTTCTAGTGCAAACTAT
>NW_025286478.1:0-1125 GCF_018294505.1 Triticum aestivum
AAATCGGCCCAAACTACGATTGTTGATGATCGACAGGTAAGCGCACCATGGGGTTCAAGAACCATGGACATCGCTTTGGGGCCCGAAAACAGTGAGTATTAGTCCATGAAACGGGCCAGAATCGGCCCAAAATGCGAGTGTTGTTAACCGACACATAAACGCACCCCGGTGTTCGTCAATCATGGAAATCACACCGGGACGCCAAAACAGAGTAATATTCCAAGAAACGGGCCAGAATCGGCAAAAACTATGAATGTTGATGACACACACGTAAGTGCACCTTGGAGTTCAACAACCACGGAAATCGCTCTGGGACCCCAAAGCGGTGAGTAAAAGTGCAGGAAACGGACCAGAATCGGCAAAAATTGTGAGTGTTGATGACCGACACGTAAACACACGACGGGGTTCGTAAATCATGGAAATCACTCCGGGACCCCTGAAACTAAGTAATAGTCCAAGAAATGGGCCAAAATCGGCCCAAACTGCGATTGTTGATGACCTACATGTAAGCGCACCTTCGGGTTCAACAACTATGGAAATCGCTTCGGTACCCCAAAACGGTGAGTAATAGTCCACAAAACGTGTCAGAATCGACAAAAACCACGCGTGTTTATGACCGACACGTAAACACACCCCGGGGTTTGTTAATCAAGGAAATCACTCCGGGACCCCAAAACAGTGAGTAATAGTCCATGAAACGGGCCAGAAACGGCCAAAACTGCGAGTGCCACAAAACAAGCCAGAATCGGCCGAAACTGCGAGTGTTGATGATCGACACGTAAACTCACCCCGGGGTTTGTTAATTGTGCAAGTCTCACCGGGACCCCAAAACAGTGAGTAATAGTCCACGAAACGGGCCAGAATCGTCCAAAACTGTGAGTGTTCATGACCGACACCTAAACGCATTTTGGGGTTCAACAACTATGGAAATCGCTTCGGGACCCCTAAATGTTGAGTAATAGTCCACGAATCGCGTCAGAATTGGCCAAAACTGTGAGTATTGAGGACACACACGCAAACGCACCCCGGGAATTGTCAATCATGGAAATCGCTCTGGGACGCCAAAACGGTGAGTAATAGTGCACGAAGCGGACCAGAGTCGACCAAAATTGTGTGTTGATGACC
>NW_025286479.1:0-1125 GCF_018294505.1 Triticum aestivum
AGAATCATTCCCAGCATTTGCATTTTGTTCCCAGCTTGCACCACCAATGTGCCATTCTACCATGGGTCTCATCCATTTCCGGTGATAAGCAAATTCATCCATTGCGTTGTCTTCAACAAGGTAATCCACATCATCCAAGTCTGAGTATGCCATCCTACTGACCCCTCCAAACGATCGCTCGAGAATTGTCTTAGGCTGGTTTAAAGAGTTTCAATGATCTCTGAATCAAAAGTAATTCTTTTTGCCACTTAAGGAAATATCTTCGAGTCACCTTCCCTAAGGTGCATCATAATGGTGCCATGGCAACTCAACTCCTCGCTACGTTGACAATCGATTACCACCTTCTTAGGTGTGGAATTGTTGTCTACCTAGTGAACCCTCGTCATCTGTTCCACTCCATCCCTCTAGAGGTGTGCTTCGTCTCTCAGCTTGAGAGATATTGTTATGTCTCATTCCGTGAGTTGTTCGATCTCCGAGAAGATCGACCCTTCTAGAGTTTTCCTTTCCTCTTCTTGTCATGATTAGCTGAAGTTCTCAGAGCAAGACGACAAGACAATGATGGTGTTGAAATCAACGTTCAACTGAAGTGCACCCTGGATCGTGAAGATTGCACTAGTTTGCGTTTCCCCTTCATCCTACCCTACACTTGAATCTCGAGACGAGATTCTTGTTTAGTGGGGGTGAGTTGTCACATCCCTAGCTTCAGGCATTGCTCTAGGTTAGCCTCATGTGAGCATCATGTTTAAATTCAAATGAAATTGAATTGAGGAATTTTCAAAGCCTCAGAAACCTCTAAAAACAACCAACAATTAAATCTTCTCAAATGAGTCCAAGAAAATGTTCCTGTTATTCCATGGAAATATTGGTGAGAGGTAAAATTTAAACCAATATTTTTGGAGTCACAGAGATATTTATTTTGGCCATTTGAATTAATCCAATAACTGTTTGCTTTGGATTTATATTTAATATATATTAAATATGACTCCAAATAATTCTGGAAGTTTGTGAGTGGCTTTGTATATATTTTAGTAAGCCACATAATAAACTACAGAATTTATTAAAATGGTTTAGTATTTTACTAAACTAAAACAAAACAGAACAAAATAGAAAACAGAACAGAAAAAA
>NW_025286480.1:0-1125 GCF_018294505.1 Triticum aestivum
GAAAATTGATGACGTCGCTTTGAATGGTGTGTACCGAACGTAAAAAAGTCTGGAGTTGTAATAAGTTTAAAAAAATGAAGTACCCATGTAACAGATGAGTTCTCGTCACAAACCCTGATACTTCGAAAGAGATTGTCCAGCTTGTACACGAAGTTCGTCCAGTTTTTGCCGTAACCCTCTCTACTCTTTTTCACATGCTATGTGGGTGAAATGATGATACCATGCCAAGTTTCGACATTTTCAGAGTTCATTTTGTAGTGATTTTCAATTTCACGGTCATGTAGCTCTCTAAACAAATCGGTAAATGACTGAAAATAGCAAATGATGTCAGAAAGTGTTGAAAATTGATGACGTC
The DNA here is from genome assembly GCF_018294505.1 of Triticum aestivum. Taxonomy (NCBI): domain Eukaryota; kingdom Viridiplantae; phylum Streptophyta; class Magnoliopsida; order Poales; family Poaceae; genus Triticum; species Triticum aestivum. The sequence continues at coordinate 356 of NW_025286480.1, forward strand.
GCTTTGAATGGTGTGTACGGAACGCAAAAAAAGTCTAGAGTTGTAATAAATTTAAAAAAATGAAGTGCCAGTGTAACAGATGAGTTCTCGTCCGAAACCCTGATACTCCGAAAGAGATTGTCCAGTTTGTACACGAGGTGCGTCCAGTTTTTGCCGTAACCCTCTCTACTCTTTTGCGCATGCTATGTGGGTGAAATGATGATACCATGCCAAGTTTCGACATTTTCAGAGTTCAGTTTGTAGTGATTTTCAATTTCACGGTCATTTAGCTCTCTAAACAAATCGGTAATTGATTGAAAAATAGCAAATGATGTCAGAAAGTTTCGAAAATTGATGACGTCCTCTTTGAATGGTTTTTACGGAACGCAAAAAAGTCTGGAGTTGTAGTAAGTTTAAAAAAAATGAAGTGCCAGTGTAACAGATGAGTTCTCATCCGAAACCCTTATACTTCGAAAGAGATTGTCCAGTTTGTACACGAAGTGTGTCCAGTTTTTGCCGTAACCCTCTCTACTCTTTTGCACATGCTATGTGGGTGAAATGATGATACCATGCCAAGTTTCGACATTTTCAGAGTTCATTTTGTAGTGATTTTGAATTTCACGGTCATTTAGCTCTCTAAACAAATCGGTAAATGACTGAAAAATAGCAAATGATGACAGAAAGTTTTGAAAATTGATGACGTCGCTTTGAATGGTGTGTACGGAACGTAAAAAAGTCTGGAGTTGTAATAAGTTTAAAAAAATGAAGTACCCATGTAACAGATGAGTTCT
>NW_025286481.1:0-1125 GCF_018294505.1 Triticum aestivum
TGCCATCTCGATGGTCACTCCAACACCATGAGCGGTGTGCAGCACGGTAGTGGACTCATACTCCCGAGAGTAGAGGTGGACGATGGCACGGTACTGCTCCTGGTTAAAGTCCTGGTACTCCTCGTAGACGGTGTACTCAGGGTGCCAGCGATAACCCAGATAGGTCATCATATCAGCTAGCACAGCAGGTGATCCTGAGGCACCAATGGCCGCAGTGTGGCGCACGACCTGCCTCGCGGGTTCCATCTGAAAACAAAGATGTTTCAATGGAGTCAAATGACAACACGGGCACTATTCAAAATGCTATCCTACAGAATAACTATGTCTTATCCAACTTCGGGGTGAACGTGGTAACGGGATCCTAATGTTAGAGTTAGTAAATTCGTTTAACCCGAGTAGAAAAGAGTTCAGAGTCCCAGAGTAAAGGTCGAGGAGTAAAAGATCCTAGTACCACCCGATGGCGACGTGGGCCCGTAAGGCACACAGCCAAGTTAGTAGAAGTTTTTGTAATGTCTAGACTCGACTTCGGCCAAGGAGTGTGGAAGGGGGATTCCTACAGGCAGTCGGCTCTGATACCAACTTGTGACGCCCCCGATTCAATCGTACACTAATCATGCACGCAAATGTGTACGATCAAGATCAGGGACTCACGGGAAGATATCACAACACAACTCTACAATAAAATAAGTCATACAAGCATCATAATACAAGCCAGGGGCCTCGAGGGCTCGAATACAAGTGCTCGATCATAGACGAGTCAGCGGAAGCGACAATATCTGAGAACAGACATAAGTTAAACAAGTTTGCCTTAAGAAGGCTAGCACAAACTGGGATACAGATCGAAAGAGGCGCAGGCCTCCTGCCTGGGATCCTCCTAACTACTCCAGGTCGTCGTCAGCGGGCAGCACGTAGTAGTAGGCACCTCCGGTGTAGTAGGGGTCGTCGTCGACGGTGGCGTCTGGCTCCTGGACTCCAGCATCTGGTTGCGACAACCAGAAAGAAAGGAAAGGGGGAAAAGGGGGGAGAAAGCAACCGTGAGTACTCATCCAAAGTACTCGCAAGCAAGGAACTACACTACATATGCATGGGTATATGTGTAAGGAGGCCATATCAGTGGACTGAACT
>NW_025286482.1:0-1125 GCF_018294505.1 Triticum aestivum
AGGGTGTCGGCCACGACCTGACTAACCACACAAGACTCTAGTCCAGGTTTATCACCTATTCGGGTTCCATCCGCAAGGAGATCCGGCCGGGGTGTCGCTTACGGCCCCAAACGATGTGTACAGGGTTCCCGAGCCCACCAACCGGGTGCCACTCGGTACACCGGGCCACTTGTGCCTAGTCTGTCCCAAGCCCACCCTGCCGGGTGCCACTTGGTAGAAAAATAGCACTACCTACAAACACCAGAAACTAGTTGCGACTCCTGGACAGAGATCAAGTTGGTTAATAAGCCGAGAGAGTCAATTAAGGATCCCAATGTGTGGTAGTATCGAGTCATTGGACAACATACATAGAACTCAGTGCTTAAGGACGGTTCCAGCGAGACAACCCACCATGTACTCCTACATGGCCTCTCACCGCTACCTTTACCAAATCGTGTTCACACACTTCACTCTCAGCATCAGAACATATCGTAACACTCTAATTCATTCCCAATGAATCAGACCTGACACACTCTAAGCAATAGCAGGCATAGCATGGTAGGAACACATCAGTGGCTTCAATCAACTCCTACACATGCTAGTGGGTTTCAACTATTTACTGTGGCAATGACAGGTCATGCAGAGGAATGGGTTCAACTACCGCAGCACAAAGTAGCAGATGAAGCGTTGTTGTCCTAATGCAATAACTGAGAGCAGGAGCGAGAGAGTAGGGTTTTATCGAAATGAACAAGGGGGGGTTGCTTGCCTGGTAACACAACAAGGGAGGCACTGCTTCACAGACAGGTACTCTGGAACGTCTCCGGAGCAGGACCTATCGAGAAGGAACGGTGCCGGCAATCAATACACAATCATATGCAACAATATGATGCATGAACATGGCATGTAGATGTGATGCTGTTGAGCTAATGCAACTAGTGTTCAATTGGTTTGAAGTCCATTTGAACCAAAGGTTCAAATGCATTTCTAAATTAGGTCTCTTATATATGCCATAATGTGTTTTCCCATATTCAGCATGTATAAGTTGGTTTTTCATGCATGAAACTAGTACAGATGGAAAGGTTGCATTTTTCTGATAATTTTTCATATATAAATTATTTTAATCTGAGCTACGGTTGAATTGTTATG
>NW_025286483.1:0-1125 GCF_018294505.1 Triticum aestivum
CTAATCAAATTATTAGTGAACTCCCACTTAGATTAGACATCCCTCCAGTCATCTAAGTATTACATGATCCGAGTTTAACTAGACCGTGTCCGATCATCACGTGAGACGGACTAGTCAACGTCGGTGAACATCTTCATGTTGATCGTATCTACTATACGACTCATGCTCGACCTTTCGGTCTTCTGTGTTCCGAGGCCATGTCTGTACATGCTAGGCTCGTCAAGTCAACCTAAGTGTTTGCATGTGTAAATCTGTCTTACACCCGTTGTATGTGAACGTCTGAATAAAACACCCGATCATCACGTGGTGTTTTGAAACAGCAAACTGTCGCAACGGTGCACAGTTAGGGGGAACACTTCTTGAAATTATTGTGAGGGATCATCTTATTTACTACCGTCGTTCTAAGTAAACAAGATGCAAAACATGATAAACATCACATGCAATCAAATAATAAACGTGACATGATATGGCCATTATCACATAGCTCCTTTGATCTCCATCTTGGGGCTCCATGATCATCTTGTCACCGGCTTGACACCATGATCTCCATCATCATGATCTCCATCATCGTGTCTCCATGAAGTTGCTCGCCAACTATTACTTCTACTACTATGGCTAACGCGTTTAGCAATAAAGTAAAGTAATTTACATGGCGTTTCTTGATGACACGCAAGTCATATAAAAGAATAAAGACAACTCCTATGGCTCCTGCCGGTTGTCATACTCATCGACATGCAAGTCGTGAATCCTATTACAATAGCATGAACATCTCATACATCACATATAGATCATTCATCATTCATCACAACTTTGGCCATATCATATCACAAACCACTTGCTGCAAAAACAAGTTAGACGTCCTCTAATTGTTGTTGCAAGTTTTACGTGGCTGAATTAGGGTTCTAGCAAGAACGTTTTCTTACCTACGTTAAAGCCACAACGTGATTTGTCAACTTCTATTTACCCTTCATAAGGACCCTGTTCATCGATTCCGCTCCAACTAAAGTAGGAGAGACAGACACCCGCCAGCCACCTTATGCAACTAGTGCATGTTAGTCGGTGGAACCGGTCTCACGTAAGCGTACGTGTAAGGTTGGTCTGGGCCGCTTCATCCCACAATACCGC
>NW_025286484.1:0-1125 GCF_018294505.1 Triticum aestivum
GTGCATTGTCCGGAGCACCGTCTCGATCAACACCGAGAACCTGAGGCATCCTGACCGAGGGAATTTGCGCCACCTCCTCTTCACGAAGCTGCACGAACGATACAAGTTCCCCGCTGAATTCGAAAACACAAGCCTCAAAGGGAATAAAGTGAACAATGCTGCCCTCACGAAGATGAGCAAGGCCCTGTCTACTTGGAAAAGCAATGTGAAGAGAATGATCGAGAAAGGTGAGAGTTATGAGAAGATCAAGGAGAAAAATCCTTCGATCACCGAAGATGACTACAACGACTTCAAGATCAATTGCTCGAGCACCGCAAGCTCCCAATCAAGTGAGTGGGGGAAACAAATGCGGGAGCTGAACATAGGGGAACACACACTCGGTCCCGGCGGTTACAGAGTGGCGGAGCCTATATGGGACAAGGAGGAGGCAGACCGTGCCGAGCAAGGCCTACCGCCCCTCTTCGATAAATACGGTGACAAGCAAACCAGGAACTTTGTCAGGGCCCGGTACAAGAAGGACCCGAAAACAAAGGAGCTTACCACGGATCCGAAGACCAGGCGGCTTGAGCTTGTTCTGGTAAGGAATACACCCCCGCGTAATTAGCTCCATATGGTTGCATTCTAATTAATGAAGCCGAATTTCTAAATGGTTCACATTCCTTCCGCAGGCGACTGAAAGCAGTAGCGCGGGGTCGACTAAGAGCAACCCTTGGGACACCACTCTAAATAGGGGGTTGAATATAATGAAGAACAAGGATAAGCTCAGTAAGCCGACGTCAGCTGGTCGTGTGGCCGGCAAAGGCTTGTCGACAAAATGGGGGTCATACTATACCGCTAGTGTGCGGAAGGAGAAAAAGACCAGCTCGGAAAGCCAGGCGCGAGAGGTTCAAGAACTCAAGGCACAGGTGGCGCGGATTCCGGAGATTGTCCAAGAGCAAGTGGAACAACGACTCGGAGCGACGATCACCGCCCTTGTGCCTACCTTGATCTCGGGGTTGAGTGCGTGGATTGCGGGCGGCCAACAGGGGCCGCCCCCGATTCCTAGCTTCACGGCCAGCAACTCGCATAATGCGATGGCGGGGCCATTGGTGCCTCCGGCGGAGGCGGCATTGGTGTCTCTGACGC
>NW_025286485.1:0-1125 GCF_018294505.1 Triticum aestivum
GCTAAGCGGAAGCGTTCAAGTGAACGGGGTTGATGGAGTCGTACTCGTCGTGATTCAGATCACCGATGATCAAGTGCCGAACGGACGGCACCTCCGCGTTCAACACACGTACAGCCCGGTGACGTCTCCCACGCCTTGATCCAGCAAGGAGAGAGGGAGAGGTTGAGGAAGACTCCATCCAACAGCAGCACAACGGCGTGGTGGTGGTGGAGGAGCGTGGCAATCCCGCAGGGCTTCGCCAAGCACCATGGGAGAAGAGGAGAGTAACTTGGGAGAGAGGGAGGGGCTGCACCAAAGGCATAAGGTCTGTTTGGGAGGCCCTCCTACCCCACTATTTATAGGGATCCCAAGGGGGGGGGGTGCGCCAGCCCCTAGGAGATCCAATCTCCAAGGAGGCGGCGGCCAGGGGAGGAGTCCTCCCCCCCCCAAGGCACCTAGGAGGTGCCTTCCCCTGCTGGGACTCTTCCTTTAGGGTTTCCCCAGGCGCATGGGCCTCTTGGGGCTGGTGCCCTTGGCCCATGTAGGCCAAGGCGCACCCCCTACAGCCCATGTGGCCCCCCGGGGCAGGTGGCCCCACCCGGTGGGCCCCCGGGACCCTTCCGGTGGTCCCGGTACAATACTGATGACCCCGAAACTTGTCCCGATGGCCGAAACAGGACTTCCTATATATAAATCTTTACCTCCGGACCATTCCGGAACTCCTCGTGACGTCCGGGATCTCATCCGGGACTCCGAACAACATTCGGTTACCACATACAAGCTTCCTTTATAACCCTAGCGTCATCGAACCTTAAGTGTGTAGACCCTACGGGTTCGGGAGACATGCAGACATGACCGAGACGTTCTCCGGTCAATAACCAACAGCGGGATCTGGATACCCATGATGGCTCCCACATGTTCCACGATGATCTCATCGGATGAACCACGATGTCAAGGACTTAATCAATCCCATATTCAATTCCCTTTGTCTATCGGTATGTTACTTGCCCGAGATTCGATCGTCGGTATCCAATACCTTGTTCAATCTCGTTACCGGCAAGTCACTTTACTCGTTCCGTAACACATCATCCCGTGATCAACTCCTTGGTCACATTGCGCATATGATGATGTCCTACCGAGTGGGCC
>NW_025286486.1:0-1125 GCF_018294505.1 Triticum aestivum
GTCTAGTCTTTTAGAGTTTCGAGTTCTGGTCATAAGTTGTCACGCCGCCGCCGCACCATCATCATCGCCCCTGCCATCTACCACCACCGCTTATCCGCCACCGCTCCGAATCCATATCCATATACCACCACCAATCCGTGTCCATATACCACCACCGATCCATATCCATATACTACTACCGCTACCACCACCGCTGCCATATACCACCACCATATATCCACCACCAATCCGAGTTCCTTGCATATTAGGTTTGTTTTCGAGATCCATCTAGATTCCGATTCGTGTTTCCTTGCCGGAGTAGGTTTCGAAAAAAAAAGAGTCGGGTAGCCACGCTCCGTTTAGGCCCAAAATTTTTCGAAAACGCATTTTTCGAAAAAATTTCTGGCTATCCTATTTTTAGGTGTTTCTGAGTGTTTTGAGACAGGTGCCATTATAGGAAGTTTTTTTTGACCTGTTTCCAGTTTTTGGGTCCGGGCAGTCGAAAAAAAAAATTGTCGAAAAAAAAATTTCGTGCCCATCCTGTCAGTTTGACCTAGGAAGAGTTTTGAGACACTCGCCATTATAGTGATTTTTCGCAAAAAAAAGCAGCGCAAAAAAAAAGAGCGCAAAAAAAAAGAGCGAAAAAGAAAATTTCAGAGTGTGCTTTTCCCTTGTTTACGTGCTGCGCCGTGATTTTGTTGGTGTTCTAGGCTCGCGTCTCTAGCACAGTCTAGCCTAGGACCAGCACAGTACCGTCGTTGAGCGTTTATTCAACTTTGCATCTCTGAATTGATTATTGCTGACCCTTTTTGCTACCATACTATAAGCCTTCCCAGCTCCACATACATCTACGTCGTGTGTTTGACTCTCCCTGGTAATCGCTCTATCCAAGCTTTGAGAGTTTTTGACTACAACGGTTGCCGATCACCGCCTGCTGCTGGGTAAGAACTGGTAAGAATTTGAGATTTGCTTGACGGATTTGTGATACACCACCACCACTTCTTAGTAGTCTGTAGGATCATATTCTTGTGTGTTTCTATTGCTGCTAACCATGCCAGGATCACAAGCCGACGAGATTGACTGGGAGAACTTATCGAACAAGGAGCTTCATGATAAGTTTCAGCAAATGATGACTGAACAGGTGCA
>NW_025286487.1:0-1125 GCF_018294505.1 Triticum aestivum
TGGTCCACTTCACGGATAGGATCCGAGAAGCAACGCCTGAGTTGAGAAACGTGGAAGACATCGTGAACTCTGGAGAGGTGCGGAGGTAGTTCCAATTGGTAGGCAACTTCTCCTCGTTTGGCAAGAATGCGAAAAGGTCCAATGTAACGAGGAGCCAATTTGCCTTTGATACCGAAACGATGGGTTCCCTTCAGAGGGGTGACCCGAAGGTAAGCCTTCTCGTCAACCTCGAAAGTCATAGCCTTATGTTTTCGGTCATATTGACTCTTTTGACGAGATTGGGCTGTTTTCAACTTCTCACGAACGATACGAACTTGTTCTTCTGCTTCCTGAATCATATCCGGGCCAAAGAATTGTCTTTCCCCGGTTTCTGACCAGTTAAGGGGTGTTCGACATCGTCGTCCATAGAGAACTTCAAAAGGGGCTTTACCCAAGCTAGATTGATAGCTGTTGTTGTAAGCGAATTCGGCAAATGGAAGGCACTTCTCCCGGTCCATTCCAAAAGAGATAACAGAGGCTCGAAGCATGTCTTCTAGAATTTGGTTGACGCGTTCCACTTGACCACTTGACTGAGGGTGGAAAGCGGTGCTAAAGGAGAGACGAGTTCCCATAGCATTTTGGAAAACTTTCCCAAAATCGAGAGGTGAAAAGACTTCCTTGATCCGAATTGATTTCCAAAGGAACACCATGGAGGGACACTATTCGGGAGATGTATAAGTCTGCCAGCTGGCTAGCGGTTATACTCTCACGAACAGGTAAGAAATGAGCTACTTTGGAAAGACGATCGACCACGACGAAAATAGCATTATTCCCTCTTTTGGTCCTGGGAAAACCGGTAATGAAATCCATACCAATTTTATCCCATTTCCATTCAGGAATAGCTAAGGGTTGAAGGGTGCCAGCAGGCCGTTGATGCTCTGCTTTTACACGACGGCAGACGTCGCAATTGGCAATATACTGAGCAATTTCTCTCTTCATCCTAGTCCACCAGAACCTCTGGCGTAGGTCCTGATACATTTTTGTGCTACCGGGATGAATGGTGAGAGGAGATTCATGAGCTTCCTTAAGGATCAATCGCCTCAGGTTGCGCACCTTGGGAACCACTAGTCGATCCCCGAAGTATAC